>NC_022020.1:12894266-12917654 GCF_000317375.1 Microtus ochrogaster | reverse complement strand
TGTGTGTGTGTGTGTGTGTGTGTGTGTGTAGAATTCCTTTTTAAGCTTTCTCAGGTTTTACAAGAATATAGTAAACCACATCAAGGGCCAATTTGTTGGGGGAGGCTGTTCATTTGTTCCCAGCCACTTTGAACCAAAACAATCACTCAAAAACTATATTATTTGAAATCACTTCTTAGTCAATCACTTAGGCATATTGCTAGTTAGCACTTATATCTTTGGTTAGCCCATTTCAACTAATCTGTATATTGTCATATGGATGTGGCCTACTGGGTAAAGTTCCATCTGGCATCTGTCTCCAGCAGGGCTACATGGCTGATGTAGGATTTCCTTCTGTGTGCTTGGATACCATTAATGAATAAAGAACTGCTTTGAATCCGTAGCAGAGCAGGGCAGGCAGAGCAGAGCTTGGCAGGGAGGCCTGGACTGAATGCTGGGAGAAAGAAGGGTGGAGTCAGAGGGAAGCCATGTAGCTCCACCAGAGACAGATGCCAGAACTTTTCCCAGTAAGCCATAGCCTTGTGGTGATACACAGATTAATAGAAATGGGTTAAATTAATATGTAAGAGTTAACCAATAAGAAGCTATTGCTAATGGGCCAAGCAGTGTGTTAATTAATACAGTTTCTGTGTGATTATTTTGAGGAGGGCAGCCAGGAACCATCAAACAGCCTCTTCCAACACATCGCTTCTTGACTGTGCTTTCTTTCTCCCAGCATTCAGTTTGGTTTTCCCCACCTAGCTCTACTCTTCCTTATCACAGACAAAGGCAGCTTCTTTATTCATTAACCAATAAAAGCAACACATATACAAAGGACCTCCCATACCACAAGTCCAAGAGAGTCAAAGACCTCATTATAATTTGAGATACACTGAACCTGATAAATGAGAAAATGGGGAATAGCCTCAAATGCATTGGCACAGAAGATACCTTTCTGAACTAAACACCAATAGCACAGGCACTAAGACAGATAATTGATATAGGACTTTATGATATTGAAATGTTTCTGTAAGGCAAAAGATACCATCAATAGGACAAAATGACAGTCTACAGAAATGGGGAAAGACCTTCATCAACCCCACATCTGACAAAAAGCTGATTTCCAAAATATATAAAGAATTTAAGAAACTAGATATCAACAAACCAAATAATCCACTTAAAAATGTGTTATAGATCTAAGGAGAGAATTCTCCACAGAACAGTGTCAAAAGCCTGAGAAACCCTTAAATGTTCAACATCTTTAGCCATCAGGGGAATGCAAAACAAATGACTCTGAGATTCCATCTTCCTTCTGTCAGAAAGGCTAAGATTAAAAACACAAGTGACCACCTATTCTGGAGAGGATGTAAAATAAGAGGAAGATTCCTCCATTTCTAGTGGGACTGCAAAGCTGTACAGCCACTTTGGAAGTCAGTGTGGTGGTTTCTCAGAAAACTGGGAATCAACCCACCACAACATCCAGTTATACTGCTCTTGGGCATATGCCCAAAAATTATTCAATCATACCACAAGAACACTTTCTCAACTATATTCATAGCAACTTTATTTGTATTAGCCAGAACTTGGGATAAACCTAGATGTCACTCAAAGAAAAAGTAAAAAAAGAAAATAGGGTACATTTATACAATGAAGTATTACTCAGTAGTTACATCAAGGACACCAGAAAATTTGAAAGTATATGGCCAGAACTAGAAAAAAAAATCACCCTGAGTGAGGTAACCCAGACTGAGGAAGGCAAACATGATATGTGCTCACCCATAAATGGATGTTAGCTATAAAGGATAACCATGCAGAATTCACAGTTTCAGAGAGGCCAGGTAACAAGGAAAGTTTATTCCAGGACACCCAGATCTTTCTGGGAAGGAGAAATAGAAAAAATTTCATGAGTGGCCTTGAGAGCATGTGGGGATGGGAATTTGAGAGAGCATGTTGGGGATTGTGGAAGGGGAGAGTACTGGAAAAGAATAATAGAAAGAGGGGTACATTTTTGGGTCAGGTAAATCCTGGTGCAAGAGAATCTCCCAGGAATCTACATGGAAGACCACAGCTTATACTCAGCAATATCAGATATGTAGCCTGAACTGGCCATCTCCTGTCACCAGTTGGTGCATAACCCAATTGTTAGAGAGGCTTCAGAAACTGATGGAAACAAATACAAACCCACAGTCAAACAAAATTCAGGGAATCCTGAAGAAGGAGAAAGGATTGTATCAGCCAGAAGGGTCACGGGCACCATAACAAATTTCATAGAATCAATTAACCTGGGTTCCTAGAGGTTCAACAGAGTCTGCACTGACAACCTGGGAGCCTGCATTGGCCTGACCAAGGCACTCTGCATATATGTTATGGTTTTGTAGCATGGTTCTCTGTGGGAATCCTAACAGTGGGAACAGGAGCTGTCTGACTCCTTCACAGGTCTTTGGAACTCTACACCTCATCCTACTGGATCGTTGCCTTGTCCAACCTTAATACATGCAGAGTTGCTTAGTCTTAATAAAACTTGATAAGTCATGCTTTGTTGGTGCTCATGGGAGACCAACCCTTTCCTAAACAGAAATGGAACAGAGAGGGTTGTAGGAGAGAAACTGGAAGGAGAGGGGGGAAAGGACACTGTGGCCTGGATGTAAAATAAATAAACAAATTTATTTTTTTTACAAAGAATTGTAGTTTAAATATATATTATTCGAGTGTCTCTTTGGGATTGTCTTTTCAAATCTCCTTATGGGAACATTCTTGTGTGTACACGTGTGAGCGTTTGCAAGAGTCATAGTGTTCATGGTATGTGTTTACATTCACCTCACTTGTCTAGCAGAACAGTTCTCCTACAGTTTCACCCGAGCATTTTGGATGACACTGGGAAGGAAATCTTCTACCTAAAAACAAATTTTTAGTAACTGAAGTTTATTAGATGCATCAGCTTTTATTGTTTTTCTTGAAAATGCAGAAGACATATAATTAATAGACAGTAATTGTTCTGCCTAATTAAACCAACAAAAAATTGATGAGATGTACTTCATGATAAAATTATATTGGTGGCCTCATAATACCATCATCTCCCAGTGTTTGATGTGTGTGTGTGTGTGTATGTATATAAAGCCATTCATTTTTAAGAGAAAGAGAAGTAAAACACAATGTGCAAACTGACTATAAAGGCTTCTGTTCAGACCTAAGACTAAGATCTTGCAACTTAAGACAAGGATGGTGAGCAGAAATACTTTGTTTTAGTGTGGGATGTAGATTCTTCTCTTTCTCCAGGACTGGACAGCTGGCCACCCAGGCAGCAGCCTGCCAAGTGGCCATCATGGCGGCTGCAGAGACTAACTGGGATGTGAGGAAATCAGCAAAGCCTTTACTTTATCTGTTCTATTTTTTTTCTTATCCAGTTCAGTTATGAGTAAAAAGCTGTTTCTTACAATTTCTTAAATTTAACTCCTTATGTGAGTTCAAAATGGCAAAGCCTATGTTTCTTGTAGCTAAAATTTTTCTCTGAGAAAATACTCTTTCTCCAGCTGTGAACCTGATTGACATTTTTAAAACTCCCTAGGGAACATCTGCTGGCAACTTAACTTACAGCTACAGGAAGGAGAGTGACATGATATGGTATGTGTTCTATGTACCGAACTGCCTTGATTTCTATTTGAAACAGAGTGGTACAAATGCTACCCAAGGGCAGTTAGTTGGTGGAATTAGCCAGAATATTAGAATTCTATCAATGTTTAAATTTTAAAATTCAATTATTTAGAAATAATGAGATATTGTAAGGCATTAACATTCCAGTAGAAATGCCCTAGCATTGAGTATTCAATGTCTCTGGTGTTTGTTTCAAGAAGTCATTTGCAACTGTATTAATGATAATCTACTTACTGTGGTATTAATTACACTAGAATACCTGTGTACATGAATTTGAAATATCTGTATAATAAGAATAGGAGGGAAGATGAGGAAGATAAAAGGGGTAAAAAGACAAACTCCTTACTTCTATTTTTTTAAAAATGTAGTGTGTGTGTGTGTGTATGTGTGCATGTATGCACACATGTGTGGATTGTATTCATATACACTTGCAGATCAGGGGACCCTCAACCTCAAGTGTCATCCTTGGGAATGCTATTCATCTGTTTTAAGCCAGCATCTTTCACTGGGCTGGAGTTCATCAATTAAACTACCAGAGAGCACCCAACACTGCACCTCCCCAGCAATGGGACAAAGTGCACAACTGTACTAGGCATCATTATGTAGGTGCTGGTGATTGAATTTAAATATTCATGCTTGAAAGGCAAGAATTTTGTGGAATAAACCATCTCCCTAGCCACCCCATTTGTGTGTGTGTTTGTGTGAGTGTGCACATGTGCATGTGCAAGTATGTGTACATATGCATGCACATGCTTTTGAACAACTGTTAATTAAGATCAGAAGGCAACTTTGCATTCTTTCCTTCCACCTTCCTGGGGGTTCTGGAGATTAACCTCACATTATCAAACTGTAACAGCAAGTACTTTTACCTGCTAAGCAGATTTGCCAGCCCTCTATTCCTAGTCTTTCAATGGTTTAATTCTAAGAAATTATTGTTAATGATTTTTAAAGTTGTCTTTGCACTGGATTCCTATGCATTTTCCTTGTAATTCTGCTGTGGTCATATGCTGAGGCTAATGCTGGTTTTTTATTGCCTCACTCTACTTGGGTAATTAGCAAGTTAAGTAACTAGTCTTACCAATACTCCCTCAGTTTTATATTGCAGTTCAACAATCTACAGCTGCATGCTTCTTAGATCAACTATCTTCTACTCAAGGATCAGTTCATGTTTGTCCTTTTAGAATAAGTGTGCTCTTATTCTAGTTCATATCGTGACTATCTTGCTCATTTTGGAATATGCTTCTGTTTGTTCTGTTAGACCAATATACATTTCTTATTTCCTCCCTCTATAGGACTGTTCTGAAACATGTAGATTCTTTTCTCTGCAATTGAGATATTTTCCCTTAAAATATGTTGTTCTTTCATTAATTGAAAACTTTACCTCCGGGAAATATCAGCTATCCTGTCAGGCAGTGTATAGAAGAGTTCACATAGCAGTCAGACTCCAGAGCCCTGCTCTGAGATAGAATTGACATCTATAATTTAAGGCTCAGATCATAGACAAATCGCAATTATTCCTTTAAAAAGTCTTGCTTGTTAGATTTTCAAAATGTTGTCTTTTTAGTAAAACCTGAATTTAAAAGGGTAATTGCCCCTGTTGTCTTAGCTAATGCAGAAGATATGATGAAATCTCATGATGCCATTGTTGATTGGTCTTGTCATCATTCAGTTCTATGCTTTTTGTGTCTGACGTGTTTCCCTGTGTGTAATTGAGTGCACTCGGGCTGAGGGCTCGTGTCTGTCATCATTTTCAGCATTACAGTGACTGTAGCAATGCTTTTAATTCTTTTGTTTTAAAGCCTTCTGTGCCACAGATTATGATGCAGTTCTTCAATCACCGTGTCACTTACACAATAACTCTGAGGTGTTCACCATCTATTGAAGCATGTCTTTGGTTTATGTTTAATTACTGCCATACATGGATCAACAGTAATTTGCATTATATAGTGCAGATCTGCTTGTGTTCATTATTCAGTCCCTTCTTGTCTGCATTGAATTAAGAGGTGTTTACTATTATCTCGTTTTTTCTCTATTTCATTGGAGAAGGTAGATATCCCTTAACTAGTCCTTTTGTGTTTAGAGATCTTGAGAGAAAAGATGTATGATTCAGTCTATCCAACACAATTATGGATTTTATTACTTCTCTGATACCAGATCCTAGTATACTTGGACTATGTGTCTCCATCTCTCATTTTACCTGCTACTGTTGTATGTGTTAATTTTGCATGAATTTTAGAGTTTTATATATATAGTCTATAATCACCTATTTAATTATCTTTATTTTAGCCTGGCTTTCAAAGGAGCTGTTTGGTATCATTTCTTTTCTTTCAGAACTTTCTTTATAAATCTTATTTGAGGTGTCTTTGCTTTAGTCTTGGAAGGACTGCTTGGAGATGTTTTATATAGTTATAAAATTATTTTTGATATTTTAAAAGAACCAACTTTGGTTTCATTGATTTTTTCTATTGATTTCTTGCTTTCAATTTCACTGATTTCTGCTAAAATTTTCCTCTTAGTAAGCTTGCTTTTAGCTTAAAATGCCTGTCACAACTTAAGGTGCATTTCTTTTTCTAATACTCAAAGCTAGAAACTTTGGTTACTTAGTATAGACAATTTATTTTTTCTTTGTATGCACTCAATAATATATATATAATTATTGATTTTTATAAATTTTACTTTTTTTACTTTAAATTAGTTCAAAATCATTTTAAATTTCTCTTGAGACCTCCTTGACTCAATAATATATATATATATATAATTATTGATTTTTGTAAATTTTACTTTTTTTACTTTAAATTAGTTCAAAATCATTTTAAATTTCTCTTGAGACCTCCTTGACTCACTTATAAATAAAAATTTTTATTTAATCTCAAATGTAATTTTCCTAGAGTTTTTTTTTGTCTGGAAGGGGAATTCATATCTAGCTAGATTTCATTATAATGTAAGAACATAGTACCTATGATTTATACTTTAATAAAATTGTTAGGAAAGTTCTATGACTCCAAATTTGATCTTTGTGAATATTCCATGTTAGCTTGAAATCAATGTGTGTTCTCCTATTATTTCAGTTTTCTCTAAATGTCAATTAGATCAAGTGTGCTGATGCAATTTATCTCCATGCTTACTTATGGTCTTGCTGCTGAGGTCACTGTTAAGGCACTGCAGATGTTTTCAGCACGGACAGTGGCTTTGTCTGTTTGTCTTGGTCTATCTTGGTAAGCTGTTAGTATGTGAAGATACAGTAATGCTTCTTAGATATTTCTGAAAATTAACCCTTTTCATTAGTTGAGGGATATTTTTCTTTTTAGAATTTAATCAATGTATAATTATATCACTTTCCCCTTTTCTTCTCTAGCCTCTAACCCTTTCATGTCCACTCCCCACTGCCTTTCAAGTTCATGGCTTCTTTTCCTCTAATTATTGGTATGTATATATAATTGGACATGTGTGCATTTATGAATATATAGATTCAAACTGCCAAATCCACTTATTTTTTCTTATATGTATACGTTTTAGGAGCTTCTTGGTATTGGGTAGCCAGTTAAGGGGCTTATTCTAGGAAAATCTAATGCTTCTTCTCTCAATAGGCATTAGTTGCCTATATTGATCCATCCAGTGGTGGGGTTCCATTAGATTGATTTCCTCCTTCCACATTGGCGTTGTTGTTGTGCAGGTCTTTTTTAGGCAACCATGTTGTTGACATTTCAGGGGTAAAGCTTTGCTGTCACATCTAGAAGGCACAGTCTTGCAGCAAACTTCCTCGCTCTCTGGCTCTTCCATTCTTTTGTTTTTCGTCAGTATACAATGCCATTCCTTAAACATGATAATTTTCTTTGTCCTGAAGTGTGATTCTTCTGTAATGAGGATAATTATTCAAGTTTTATTTTGTCTTGTGTGGTTTGTCTCTCCATCCTTATCATCTTACCTGTTTCTCTCATTGTATTAAGACAAGTTTTTATGGAGTACCCTCTATAGAGTACCGTATAGGAACACCATGCAGGAAGTATTTATACCCTTCACTCCCATTCTGATAATCTTAGTCTTTTGATGCTAAGACTTAGAGCACTCACATTTTGTAACATGAGGTCCAGCTTGTGGGGGTTTCTGTCCTGCCCAGTTCCCCTAGCTCTTTAACTCCAGAGAAAATCACACAGAGATCTCCATAAATTATAAAACTGATTGACCCATTAGCTCTGGCTACTTATTCGTTCTTATAACTTATATCAACCCACTATTCTTATCCATGTTAGCCACATGGCTCAGTTCCTTTCACATCAGGGTAGGTCACATCCTGCTTCTTCGGTGGTCTGGGCAGCAGTGCAGAGGAATGGGCTTCCTCTTTCCCAGCATTCTCTTGTTCTCATCACTCTGCCTCTATTTCCTGTCTGGTTGACCCACCTATACTTCCTGCCTGGTCAGTCAGAGTTTATTTAAAACATGATTGACAGAATACAGATAATTTTTCTACACCACTTCCCCCTCTTTAAAAAACAAACAAACAAAAAACAAAAGAAAATACCCATAATCCATATTTTTGGGAATGTGGGCATAGTATTCCAGGCTACTTCCGGCTGGTTGGGGGCACTTGTAATCTTATGGGGACCTAAAGAAAATTTAGAGTTATGGTCAAGTCCTGACTGGAGTATCCTGTGAGGCTTGATCATCTCAGGCAGCATATTGAATCTGTTCTGGATGTAGAACTCAGACATCTGGGCCATTTGTTCCTACTGGAGATTTTTCAGGTGTTCTTCCTTGAGCAAACCTGAGTTTTCTTAACTCAGAATGAATCCATAGCCTCTCATTTCCTGTGGAAACAAAAGCAAACTCTCTTCTCTGAAGTAGCATATCTTTTGAAGTCAAGGCATTTTCAAAGTATCTATCTTGGATTAATTCAGCAGCATTTATAAAAAAAATATCTTTTAGCAGCTGTTGCTCCTTTCTCAGCATTCAAGCAATTCAAAGCGTAATAGCGTACAGTATCAAGATTCTCTGTGTATTTTCCATCTTTATGTGGATTTATTTTAACCTCTATTTCTTTTATTTTTACTTTTAACTTTTGGCTTTTTGAGACAGGTTCTCTGTGTATATTTGTCCTGGAACTCCCTCTGTAGGCCAGGCTATCCTTGAACTCACAGAGATCTGTCTCTGCCTCCTCAGTGCTGGGATTAAAGGTGTCTGCCACCACACCTTGAATTTACAGAAGTCTGTCTGCCTCTGCCTCCCAAGGTGTGGGATTAAAGGTGTGTGCTATCACACTTTGAACTCACAGAAATCTGTCTGCCTCTACCCCCCAGGCATCGGGATTAAAGGTATGTACTACCACACCCAACTACTCTCTTTTTTTTAAGGACTTTAACTTTTAGCCTGAATATATTTTTAACACATAGTAAACCATTTAGAGTTTTTCTTCATCTTTGAATCTATCTTTACTGTATCTCTCTCTCTTTAATTTACTAAGCAATATGTGTAGGATTAAAGCCATGCCTTTGACTGCTGGATCCAGCCTTAGTTTTCCAGCCTCATGGCAGAGGTACCACCAGAGCCATTTTTATTGCCACAACTCTATGGTGGTTCAAGGTCCCTGCCAGCCAGCAAACTGCAGTAGTGTGCTCAGAAACCACTCTCAAACTCTCTGTAGTCAGACTGCCTGCTTGAAAGAGTCAGAGTTTGCCCTGGCAGGATGGCCAGCATTTCAAAAATGGTGCAGTTTTTTTTTTTCCTGCTATGGCTGAAAACTGAAAAGCATGCAGTCAGCTTTTCATCAACACTATGTAAATATTTCGTGGCAGGACCTCTTAGGAGAGCTGCAAGATTTTGCAGCTAAAGCTGAGTGAGGAAGCCTCTCTTAAATGAGAGAGCAGACCCAAGAAATTGCTGGTACCAAGAAAATATGCTTTACTCTATTTTTTTCCCCAAGCTTTCTCAGACTTTCTGTGGATGCAGTTATCCACATGGGTGCCCTGTAGTAGGGAGAAGTGGGCCATGTCCCACTGCCTGGCTAGCATAGTCCTGAAATAATTACACAGAAACTGTATTCCTTTAAACACTGTCTGGCCCATTAGCTCTACCTCTTATTGGCTAACTCTCACATCTTGATTAACCCATTTCTATTAATCTGTGTTCACCATGAGGTCATGGTTTACCAGCATGAGTCTAACCAGCATCCATCTTCGGCAGAAGAACATGGTGTCCGCCACACTTCCCTTCTTCCCAGCATTCTGTTCTGTCTTCCCGCCTATCTAAGTTTTGCCCTATCAAAAGGCCAAAGCAGTTTTCTTTATTCAACCAATGAAATCAACATATAGAAAGAAGACCCTCCTACACCAACATTTAAAATCATTAAGGCATAATTAATTCTATGATAAGCAATTGTTCTTCTCACCGTATCCTCTCATGATCTTCTTTCTCTAGCTTTAATTGAGTATATGATATACTATACTATTTTAGGATTTATTTTTAATTATTTTTAATTACATGTATGTTCAGGTGTGTGTGTGTCTGTGAGTTGGTGTGTGTGTCTATAAGGGGACATGATGGAGGAGGGTCATATGTCTATTGGTTAATAAAGAAACTGCCTTGGCCCTTTTGATAGGACAGCAGCTTAGATAGGCAGGGTAGACAGAACAGAATGCTGGTAGAAAGAAGCCGAGTCAGTCAGTCTCCATGATTCTCCCCCCAGACACAGATGCAGGTTAAGATCTTTCCTGGTAAGCCACACCTCGTGGTGTTACAAAGATTATTAGAAATGGGTTAATTAAGATGTGAGAATTAGCCAGTAATAGGCTAGAGCTAATGGGTCAGGCAGTGTTTAAAAGAATACAGTTTCTGTGTAATTATTTTGGGTAAAGCTAGCTGGGTGGCTGGCCGCAGCCCGCCGCTGCTCCTATTACTACAGGGACATGTGCACATTTGTTCCAGAGTCATTTTGAAGCTGGAGTAACAGGTGATTATGTATCATCCAATGTGGGTTCTGGGGATGTAACTTCAACAAGAACTGTTTGCACTTTTACCTACTGAGCTGTCTCTCCAGTCAGATGCTGTTTTCTCTTCTGTCAGTCTATCAATAGTCAGTATTCAGTACTTGCTGTAGTTGAAGAAAACAGTTTATCTTGTGGTCTTCTTTATTTTTTCAATTTGTTTAATAGTTTCCTTCAAATTCTTTCTTAAACTATACCTATAAAAACTTAAGCTTTGGTGTTGATCATGTTTCATCTCTTCTCTCCAATCTTCTGTGGTGGCTCACTACTATTAATTGCTAGGGTCTTATTTCCACTGATGTGGGATGCTCTGCCTATAGAATCACCTTCCCAGATAGTGCAAATCCCCATAAAACAAGCAGTGGGTCATGGGTCCAGTGTTCTTGGTGTGTGTACTAGAGTCTCTCTGTCGAAATGTTGCTAATTTCCTAGGATTGTGTGCAGGGTAGATTTGGATTTTTGTTTTAGTTTGCTTGTTTTCACTTCATGGAGCTTTAAAAGCCAGGAAATGTGTTATGAGTTTAAAGCTCTACCATCTCCATTTTTGGTATTTCAGATAATTTGATGACTTAAAGTGTTGCCATTTTCCTGATTTCTTAGAAACACCGTCATCTTCTGTGTATCAAGTCAAAGGTGGAGAAAAATGAAATGCTATTCTCCTGTGCTGACTTGGGTGTTTCCTGGCCTGCCTATCATCTACAACCAATGCCTTCATACACTTGTAATTTTAAAGACACCCCTTTTCTCACTCCAGAGAAGTTTTGTACATTTCTTCTCTCCTTAACATCTTCCCTTTATTGATTCTCTGGGGCTGCAGTTGAAGGAGGCTCAGAATTACTACATGATTTTATAATTGCATTAGGAGACCAATCTAAAGGATACTTACATTAGCCATTTTATAGCAGTTTTATTGGACTATAGATTTACCCATATGACTATCAATTGAATCTCATTACCCAGCAGCAAAATGACTGTTTTAAAAGGTACTTGTGGTGGAAGTTGAAAAATCAAATAAATGCTGACTCATAAAAGATATCATCCTTATTGCTTTTTGATCAGTGTGCTAATTTTTCTTCTCATATTTGGTTATTTTTTTTTAGACAAAGTATCTTATTCATCCTCAAAGATGTATTTTAGAGTTATAGCGTACAATGAAACAAACAAACAAGTTTCTCAGTGTTTTCAAGTTCCTTTGGTGTTACTCTGAGATTCAGGGAAAATAAATCAGCATTTTCAGAAATGCTTAGAGATTCAAAAATTGTGATTATTTTAAACATACTTCTAATAACCATCATACTATTATTTGGACATCTTACACTCATTCTTAAAGAAAGGAATGTACTTCTTTTAAAAGTGTTGACAAAGAACTACAACCAACAAAAATATTCATTTTGAACAACTTATTTTTAAAAAATCACATTTCCCAGGAAGGCAACAGCTCCTCGTGGACTCACGAGTAGACACTGCCTCTTTAAGGACTTATTTTCAAAGGACTTACACCAATTACAAAATATATGTAAGCTCATTAATAAAGGCTTTGTCTTCTTTTTTCATTTCCATTTCTTGTTCTTCTTTCTAACCATCACACCCACGAGAATATGTATTTACATATGTATACCTGCATATGAGGGAGAGCACTATGTTTTCCTTTCTGAGAAAGTCAATCTATTTTCCTGCAAATTTTCTGCATTCACTTTCTTTTATTTAGAGCTGAATAGTATTCTGTTTCACATATGTACCAGAATGTCATTGTCCATCCATCTGTTGATGAATACTTACATTGGTTCCATTTCCTTGCTATATTGAATAGAGCATCATTCAATAAATGGGGTAGGTGGGAAGTACCCTATGACCAATCCCATGCTTTCAATCATTTTAAAGTTCAGGAAGTAGGACCATACATTTGCACATATTTTTGGAGACTCTGACTCAAAATAGGTTCTGGGAATCACTACTCTGAAGGTGATAGACATATATTTTTTTCTCCAAAATATTGACTCAAATTCAAAAATGGAAGTTGTTATTAGCAACATTGTCATAATTAATTTTACATGACTGATGATCTTGACTTTAGTTCTACTGGTTTAATTATTTGTTAATGACACTCATTTAATTAATTGTTCATGCCAACAAATACATGCTTCCTCTTTTCATAGCTGTTCATAATCTCATATGGAAGGCATATCTTTCACCAACACAAGGCACAGCCCACCTGTCACATCTTTATCCTGAACAACTTGTATTTAAATGTGCCTTAAAACCATTCTATACACATGTGTAAGTATAACTTTAGCAATAGATATAGATATATCTGTTTTAGAAATGTAGTAAAAGATCTTGGTATGTGTGTATATATATATGTGTGTATATATATACATATATATTTCTTTTGTTTGTTTGCATTTGTACAACCAGGTGGTACACAGTAAATGTAATTTAAATTTCTGAGTTCAGGGCTAAAATTTTACTAGTAGTTTCACTGTCACTTGTAAATAATTTATCAACAAGTTTTGTTTTCCTTAAATTATATTCTTGGGGCGTGTGTGTGTGTGTGTGTGTGTGTGTGTGTGTGTGTGTGTGAGTGTGTGTGTGTGTGTGTGTGTGTGTGTGTGTGTGTGTGATTTCTGGTGAATCTATTTCTTTAGAATCTCACTCTTTTTGTAACACCTAAAACAATAATAAATATGAAATTGCTTTATCTTGTTCCTGACACCTAATTTACACAGTGTTTTGCTACCAGGGTCTCTAATTTTATCTTTTATAAGGAAGAAACCACTTCCTGCAGTAATTCTGTTGGGGGTTTTGCCATCTGTTTAAAAGAGGATAGAAAAACAACCTAAAAATAGTTCATCTCTTTTGGGACTGTCTCTGCTGATTTGTCTAAAGTCATCACAATTAGCTGTTGCTTTGTCTACCTTTGCATAACAACTAGTCCCTGGATCACAGTAGGTACCTAGTATATGTATCCTGAATCTCTGAATTTTGGGTTAAAATTTTAGGGGTAATTTTTACTTTTACCCTTATATATAATTTAGCTACATGTTATAATTTAGCTACATGTTATAGTTTCCTTGAAGTATCATCTTGTTGAATGTTGAATTTCAAATAAGTACCAAGTTGTCGAATTACTCAAAAATTCTGTGTTAAAAAAAAACCTGCTGGGTTATTTCCTTTGTGGTGTGTGTAGTTTTGGCTCTGAATCCATATTCTATTAAAATGGTAGGGGATTTCCATCTTATCACATTGCTGATTTTACCACATCAGCAATCAGACAGTGAACGTAGCATAACACTGGGAAAGGAAAACAGAGTTGCACAAGAGGAAGTTTAAAGCTGTAAATGATTGCTGACATAAAAAAAAAAATGTATCTCCCCCAAAGACCATGTGTAAGTTCATATGTCTGTGAAAGACATCTGGCTTCAAGATGGCAGGCTATGTCTGTGAAGAAACTGAAAACAGTTCAAATAGCGATTCTGCGTAAGCCCAATTCTGTAACTGTGGTAAAGCATGAAGCAAGGAACTGCTGGGGAAAGAAATTGCAAACCTTCTGTATGTACACAGAGTGAAGAGTGTAACCCGAAAATAATGGATAATTACAAAGAAAATGAGAGCATTGTAAATATCAGACATCAAATGAGATATCCTAAACAATTTCAAACAAATTAACAACAATGATGAATTGGGGCTAAATACTTAGCTCTTCATATTTGGCCACCCATATACATTTTACTGCACAGCATAATGTAAACTGATAGCACATCATGGAAATAAAGACAAAAATTATTCCAGTGAATTTTCACAAAGAAAACATTTTAATGCCAGGAATAGAATCCAAGCTACATAATATTAAGAGGACTAAAGAGAGACAGGTTTGTTTGTTTTTTTTTGAGAAAGTGAACACTCGATGTCGTAGCCATGCTCCTCACAAAGCAACCAAATTTAATGAAAATATGACAAAACATTTGTTCTGAGATTTTTAAAATTCTCTCTGATCAATGGGCATGAGGAAAGTAAATATGAGGTTTTAAAAATGATAAATTAGCTCAATCTCTTTGTGTATACCTCAGAATTACGTGTATGTAAAATAGATGTTACTTTTAAACTTTCAAGAATGTTCAAAGACAAATGTGTGCAAAGAGGTAGAACAATTTCTGAAACATGAGTCAGTATGAGCCATGTACACATCGTATGTCTTAACCAAAACACAACATGTTTAAAAGCAGGTGATAATATGAATAGCAGATCCCTTACTAAATAACATGTCTACCCAATGACTGGAGAAAAATGAGACCCAACATAATTTAGGGCTGGGTGTTATTGATGTTAAGATGTAAGTGATCATTATCCAACTCCACAGTGAAGTCTTTGGAATTGTGTAGAGTAAAAAAGAGCAAAACTAACCTTGTGTTAGCAAATGCAAAAGAAAATTGAGACTTTTCATCTAATTGTCAGAGAAAAGAGCTCTAATACTATTTCTCCCCAAAGTCACACCAAGAAGAAGAACCGTTTAATAGTGAGAAATAGGGTCTTCAGATTCAATTATGAGCTCAAGCGAGTTCCTCAGCTGACAGACTCTCAGATGGAGGTAACCACTCACAGCAGGGTGTGGAGGGGTCACACAGTATTCGGTAGCAGGGAAGAGGTTCTGAAGATGTCACGAACCACAAGTAATTGAAATTTGAGTGTGATGGCTCTGAGACATTTTTGGTGTTGTTTGCTGCTGCCGCCTTGTAAGTTTTCGGCACAGTCTTGGGCTGGCTTACACCATGAGCACTCAGCACTGTGAGTGTGGAAATGACAGGCAGTGAAAATTAATGCTGCCTGAATCACAATGAAGACAATTGCAAGCTGTGAAGTTCAGAGGAGTTTTCTTTGTTTGCATGCTTAATTTTTGCTTGTTTTTTAAACGTACACACAGTTTTCTGCCATTATTGAAACTCAATGATGTAATTATAGAAAGCAAAGATTTGGTTGATACTGTACTATCAAGAAAATGTTTGATGTTAAAATCACTGTTTACATTTCTGGTTTCAATTATATAATAATTTTTGCTGTTGTTGTCTGGTTGTTTTTTTTGCCTTGGTATTAGAAACAAATTTCCAAAAATTTCTGGTGCCCCTATGTATACTTCTGCAACTTTGTGCTATGCATTTATACAAAGCAGATCTTAGCACTGGTGATTATGAACTAATAATGTCCATAAACTCTAAAAATGTGTTGAAGACATCCTGCACCCTGAAGTAACAAAAGTTTGATCAAGATTTAATTTTTTTATCTCATTTTTTCATTTATTTTCTGATTATACAGATATTACATGTGATTTTAAAATGTAGACATCACAGAAATATAAGTTATATAAGATGCTGTCCCCATAACCTATGCACTTTCTGTAATTTTAGTCTAACTTTACCACCAGCAGTTTATTGCTATTAGCATTTTCTATTATGTACCTCTAGATATTTTCTGTTTACATACTAACAGAATTTTAAAGCGCACCATGTATTTAACCCAGTCTTCTCTAGACTTTAGGCATGTGAAAATAAAATGCAATCTATCAAGTTATGTGAAAATTTGCTTTCATTTAACATGGAAAAATTATGAGTATACCACTGAATTGTTTTGTGAAAAATTCATTTATGATTTATTATCAATAAATATTTGATTTGTACCTCTTTTTATATACTTATAGACCTGGGATAGAAAACATTTTTTAAAGCCCTCTTCTGGCTGGAGGGATTCCTGGTGTGAGACAGTCTTATGAGGAGCTGATCCGTCTCACAGGAAGCATGGCAGGAGCGAGAAGTCAACGAGCTACACATCTAGATCCATAGCGTCTCAATCTCCATGTAAATGGGTCAATCCAATAATTCTTACATGAGACACATCCCTCACTCTCCACGAGTTCTGCAATGTTGTCAAAGCAAGGGAAATCATTTATTCCTGTGGTGACTGGCTTGCAAAGCTCAGGCTGAGCTGAATTCAAACCTGAGGAGAGTCATCTGGAAGTTGGCTGCTTTGATGGCCTCGTCCCATCAGTGACTTCATTACACAGGTGCAAGGATTGATTGGTGGTTGGACATGACTGGAGAAACCCATCTGGTTAAATGGAAGAAAGAACAACAGCTAATATGTCTCAGGCAAATCTGAACCATTGGGTCTCATTTTAAATACAAGAAGACTTGCAGTCTCATAGAAAAACACACACAAACAAAAAAAATCTGCTTTAATACTCAGTGCTCTCGTGTGTGTGTGTGTGTGTGTGTGTGTGATATCTGTGATAAAAACACGCTATCCCTCTGCTCTTCAGATATACTTTCCTTTGTTCTTTGAGTGGCCCCTCAAATCTTGTCTAGGAAGATCAATGCCAGGGCATGTTCAGGGAGTTTCTACCAATTCCTGTTTTTTCTTTAGGATGGTTTAAATTTTTTAAATTGTCTCTTATATTTCACAACTATTTTTAAAACTTTCACTCACTGTGTCTTTGTTGTTATTAACATTTGTTTGGTAGGTTTTTTTCCATGTGTTCTTTTGAATGTGTGGCCACTAACGCTTGCTTAGTGGTTAATAAGTTAATGGCTTTATAGTAATCATATTTGTCAGAATTGGAAGGAACAGCTTAAGAAAGGATGTTTACTTTGGTTTACTGTTTCAAGGATCCATCTGCTGTAGTGAATGAAGTCTGGCAGCGGAATGAAACATATAGAGCAGCAGGGTTGGAAGGCCATGGCTTCTTACATCCTGATGGATCAAGGAACTGAGAATGCTGGCCAGAATAGCAAATGGATATCACCTGCAAGGTTCACTTTCGTGGACAAAGGATTCAAATACATGACCCCGTTGAGGAGACTACATATTTAACCCACAATTGTTAACAGAAGTAGCAAGTTCTGCTCAATGCCTCCATGCTACTCAATGGATGCTATTTGAGTATTTAGGTAGACAGTATACCAGTCCATGGTGCTGATACAAAGGGTGTGGGACTCCCAAAATGAAATATCTCAGTAAATACCTTGTCTGTCAAAATTCAGCCAATTTTCTTGAGTCAGGGGTGTCTGTCTAGGTTCTTGGTAACTCAAACTTTACTTAATTTAAATCCTTCCTCTACGGAAGATTATGATATAGTGAGGCAGAGAAAAGGGGAGCATTTGTAATTCACATACTTTTGGCGAACTTAAATGTAAGATATAAACAGATGTTTAAAACAACATTAAAATGAATAAACAAACTAAAACTTGGGCAAAAATAAGGTATTTCTTCAAGAATGCCATACAGACAGAAGACAAATGAAGCTATCATTAGTCACTGGATACACAAAAACATAAGCAATGAGACGATCAGAAGATCCAAATAAAAACTGTGGTAATATCAAATGTCAATGAGGACATTAAGCAGTAAATTTGTCATACATTTGTAGCAAAAATATAAAATAT
Source organism: Microtus ochrogaster (assembly GCF_000317375.1). Classification (NCBI taxonomy): domain Eukaryota; kingdom Metazoa; phylum Chordata; class Mammalia; order Rodentia; family Cricetidae; genus Microtus; species Microtus ochrogaster. The sequence continues at coordinate 12,899,617 of NC_022020.1, read as the reverse complement.
TAATATAAAATGTACAGATACTCCCAGCACTTGGGAGGCAGAGGCAGGCGGATCTCTGTGAGTTCGAGACCAGCCTGGTCTACAAGAGTTAGTTCCAGGACAGGCTCCAAAACCACAGAGAAACCCTGTCTCAAAAAAAAAAATGTACAGATACTCTTTAAAAGAGTCTGGCATTTTATCAGATATGTTGATGGATTAGGAAACCTGCTTTTTATTTCTTATACTAGAGGTAAATGCTTATTTTTCTGTAAGAACTCATGCATGTATGTCCTTAGAACCTTTATTTTAGCAGCCCCGAACTAGAAAATATCCATATGCCATTCACTGAATAAATGATTAATGAAACATACCAAACTCACACAGTCTTGATTAAAAAGGTCTGCATGACATAAATGTACAATAACTTCAAGAACTCGAAGGAAATCATGTTGAGTGAGAAAACACTATTTTAAACAAGATATGATTTTATTGATCCCATCCTTGTGAAATAACATAATTACTGAGAGACTGAAGGATTATTGACATTCAGGATTTAAGGAGGGGTAGAAATCAATGGTGTTATGAGTGATAGAACAGAGGAGCTGTATGGTGCAATAAAGTGTCTTAATTGCAGAGATACTTGCCTAAAGCTACATATATTATAATTACAAAGCTGTGCCCTTCCCGACCTGATTGTGCTTTTTCCATGGGTAAAATCTGAATAAATTCCCTAGGTTACACACATGATGGTGAAAACTTCACATCCATCAGTAGCCATGTCATTCAGTGTGGTAACAGGACACTGCATGACAACTTTGGGAGGACTGTCAGTTACCTAATAGAAGCTGCGGCCACAATCCAGCCAGAATTTACTATAAGAAATGGCTTTAACCCCACATTCTGAGGTTTGGTGGCTAAGGAAATGTCCAAAAAGTACTGTGGCCTGTGACTTTGAAGAACTGTTGTTTCTGTGCTACTTGTGCATTCCATTTTTCTGCCGTTATGAAGACATGAAAGCTGGGTTTGTAGAGACAATTGTAATACTATAAAGAGAAAATAGAAGTTTTATATAAACTGCTTTACTCTAGACATGTTCAACTCATGCAACCAAGTCTCTCTCATTATTAGTAGGATGAAATTCCACAATGAAACAATGATGGTGTTATTTGTATGTGAAATGTTCTCCAGTGGTTTGTGTGTTTGAACACTTGGTTCCTGGTGGGTGGTGCTATTTTGGAAGGTTGTGGAACCTTTTAGTGGAAGAGCTTTACTGGAGTTACTGGGACCCTAGGGGCAAGGCCAGTCTTGGTGTTTTATGACCATGCCTACTTCCTGTTCATTTTCTGCTTCCTGACTCTGTCTGTGGTATAATGATTCTCTTGCACTTACTGCCTTGCTTTCCCAGACATGTCTGACTGTTATCCCTCAAACTGCAGGCCACAACAAATCCGTTTGCCCTTTATGTTGCTTTTCAGGTGTTTGGCCATAACAATAAGAAAAAATACCTAACACATTACAAAAAGGGTTTATCTATATATTGTAAGGATGGGTCAAAGTAAGAAATTCTTACAGAGGGATGGGTGCTTTTCTTTGTCAGTTTTATACAGGAGTGTAGCATGAATAGTAAAAACACAGAGACAGATATTGGGGTTCAACCTGAAAATAAGAAAAGCAAAAGCAGCCAAACCCCTAGAGAGCTCTTACCTCTTTGGAATCTTCACATTGAAAGAAAAGCCAGTTTCTGTCTCATCTCACCTTATGTTTCTCTCTAGTGTGGGGATTAAAGGTGTGTACCACAACCACCCAGCCTCTATAGCTAACTAGTGTGTGCAACCACTGCCTGGCCTGTATGACTAACTAATGTGGCTGCTTTGCACTGACTTTCAGGAAAGCTTTATTTATCAAAGCACAAATGAAATATCACCACATTTTCCTTTTTTGTTTAAAATAGAAGGAAGGCTAAAATTAATACAAGAAAACTACATACAGTAAGTACAATAACTATATACAATATATACAGGCAATAAATATATCAACAATGTCTACTTCGTTTGCATTTGAAAAATTCAGAGAAAATTCTATCTTAGTGAGTCCAAAGTCTTGTACCTAATTTACTTTCTATCATAATTTTCTTTCTGCATCAGATAAACAAGGAAAATTATATAACTACCTAATTTTCAACTCCCTCAGAGACCCACAAAGGAAATATTAACTGAGTAAGCAGGTAGTGTAAGCAAGTAACTTCCAAAAATATGTGAGAAATGACAGAAACAACTGGCTGCATAGACGGTTACCCAAAGTTCCTCTGTAGTATTGGGTTCTTTGGCCTATAGGCCTAACATAGCCAGCAGACTTTCCTGTGAAGCAGGATATTCTGAAGGGCTGTCCCTTCTTGTCTGGACAAGATTTTGCAGTCACTTTCTTTTGTGTCCTGCTTGTGCTATTAGGACAGCATACTATCATCAATCAAGACAAGAGCCCTTTCTTGCCCAGTGACTTACATTTACTACAAAGAAAGTAAACTTCATGAGTAGTTTCTTCACTGTCCATCATTTTCCATAAAGTAGATTGGTGCTGCCACGAGTAGACATTTCTTACTGTCATAAAGAAAAGGATCTATGCTAATAAAAGATCTTAAATGCCATATTTTGTAGATCTTTGAAGTGTTTGAAGATGACCTATCTATCTAAAATGACCTTGAAAACATACCTAATGTGACTACAAGTTCAACTATAATAGATGATTAACTATTAACCTGAATTTCCTTGTTATCTTAAACAGTTTATAATAATAATTTTCAAGGACTAGAAATTTGTATTATATTGCTAAATAAGTTGTATAGGTACAATATCTTAAATAAGAGTAGAAATGTATGCACAGTATGTTCTAACAAAATTAATCTCAAATTTATATCAATACACAAAATTTGTACACAACACAAGAAGTCCAATCCAATGTAAAAACATTTAAAACTAGTAGTTGCTTTTTAATAGTATATTCAATAATCTACCTTTTTATCTTACCACAGGAGAAATTACACAATTTTTTATGGATAGTAATAATTTTATAAAGTTTAATATGTATTCATTGTAACAACCCTTGAACATTGAGAAATAGAAAACTAATTCCCTAATTCATTAAAATATCTGATAAAATACATACTCAAACACCACATTTAGTAATTAAATTTTAGAATTTATTATCATTAATGCAAGAAAAATACAAGCTAAATAACTTTTTGTCATTTCTGTTAACGAACAATAAACTGAGATTCAAACTACAATGGGAAAAACAGTTCTAATTTAGAAAGGGGTTATCAGATAATCTTCCTGGAATATTTAAAAGTATCAACTAGTAAGCAATAGAGTTAATAAGATTTTATCAGATTAGCTGGATACAATCCTTCATAATAAATTATCTTTTCCTGCTCTCCACTGATAAAAATTAACAACTAAATTAAAAATAAGAGTCTCTTTACAATAATAGAACAATAACATATTCAGCTAAAATAACAATGAATTTTAAAAAGCATGGGACTTTTATGGAAAAGTAATAGAAATTTGCTCAATGATACAAATAGGTTGGAATCCAGAACTGTGCTGCATTCATAAATGGCAATATTCACCAATACACAAATGTTCTATCCTCTCCAAGTTATTCTAATTAAGGAAATGCATATGAAAACAAAATGAATTATTTTTCATTCCTTTACAAATGAAAAAAGTCTAGTAATGAAAGCATAATAATGCATGGAATGTAGATCTTTTCTAAGCTGTTTTTAGAATATGAATACATCAATTTATTCAATTTTGGCAGAAATTTGTAAGTATAATTAAACATAAATTTCCTGAGCCTGTGACCTTGGGTTTCTGCTTCTAAATGTCCATGCCTGAAGGCAAAGGAATGCAGCTTTATTTGGTCTATCAAAACAGTGAAAACCAACCCAGTATTTTTCAGAGAGAATTTTAAGTCTAACTTGGAATGCACAGTTAGTAGAATATTGTCGGTGAATTAAAGTACTCAACTCACAGGCGCCAACGCAGATGATCCTAAAAGTCGCATATTGCAGAGCATGTAGAATATGATACTACCTAAATACAGACAAACACAAAAATAATGTAAAACAGCAACTAGCAGTGAAAGAGTCACTTGGAACTGCTTACAGTTACCAAAAGAGCAATTTCCTCAGAGACTGGAAAAGGATGTTGAGATTGAGGTTCTGATCAAATGAGGTTTTAGAATATTTAAAAGGAAATTTTAAAATGGGCCATAGTTGAGCCTTTAGAATTGGTTTAAAGAGTCTGATAAAGATTTCTCTATATGGAATTTGGATGTGCTCAACCAAAGGGTAATGTGGGTCATGATGAATAATTCAGTTATTCTTAGAGATTCTGCATTAGATACATGAAGGGGGTACAGGAAAAACCCACCAAATAATAGATTAAACGTTATGACAGAATTGGCAACTGATAGTTGGAATTTGTTAATTTTCTTTTAGGAGGAGATCGATTTGGATTCTACATAGGAAGGAAACTGCCTAGTGAAGTGAACACCAATAAGCACAGTGACTGTCAGAAAGGTGGCGGGATAGATTGTGGCTGAGCCATGGCCAGGTATGACAGAGTTGTAGAACTGTACAATTTGGGTTGGGGTTTGTAAGATTATTTTAATTTTTTTTATTTTTGAGATTATAATTTAACTATGACATCACTTCCTGTTCCCTTCTCTTAAGTCACCCAATCTCATTTGTTCCTCCCTTCTCTCCTTTAAATCCATAGACTTTTTCTTTTACTAGTTGTTATTGCATGCATGTATGTGCATATATATAGACACGCACACACATTTATATTTCTAAATATAACCTGCTTAGTCCAAGTAGTGTTGACTGTATATATGTGTTCAGGACTGACCATTTGACACTGCATGTTTGAAAGCTCATGTATGGACACATGGAACATGGACCCAGGCTGGGGATGAGATCCTGGCTCAATTTTCAGATCATCGTTGTAGAAATGTATGTTATTTTGCTTTGGTACAAATGATTTGTTTTTAAATTTTGAGATCAAATCTGTGATGCTTTCTCCAACTACCTTTATTTATTTGGGAATTTTGGTTTTGATTTTTGTTGTTGTTTGATTTATGTGTTTGGTTTTTGGTGGGGGAGGGCAGGATGTTTTTAACACCTAAAAATCTGTGTACCTTAAGTCACTCTCAGGTATCTGGTAGCTTCTAATATTTGGTCAGGGATCTTGACTATAAGATAGGAAGAAAAAAGAAAGTAATAAAGAGGGAGGCATTGAGGGGAGGAATAACAAATCCTTTAGCAACAAGGGATAGAATAAAACAGGAAGGAAGGAAGGAAGGAAGGAAGG
>NC_022020.1:12883656-12894166 GCF_000317375.1 Microtus ochrogaster | reverse complement strand
AGGGAGGGAGGGAGGGAGGGAGGGAGGGAGGGAGGAAGGAAAAAATCTCTAAATTATATATTACCACATATCCTAAAATGGTTAAAATGGAGAATAACTTAATTTAATTAATTTTCTAAATTAAGCTGTGAGGAGATATGATAACCCTCAGATATTCTAGTAATTTAGGTATGCTCACATATTAACACTGTTATATAGAACAGAGAAGAGAGGGATTATTCCTTTTGGTCTCTACGTGATTCATTTGGCTTATTTTGTGACAGTCATTGAATACAAACTAGAGATGATACCAGCACATTTCATATTTTGGGTTATTTGTTGTGTGTTGACATCATAGTAACATAAAAAACACATATGTAGCACAAATTTGCATCATAACATAAAAAACATTTCTGTAGTTTTTGTTGAACAAATCATAACATATGAGACTTAATCTCCTGTCTCTAACCACACAGACCTTGTTATACTGATGTGAGGATTACAAATGCAGACTTACACAGACTTGAGACCCTTGTCTCCACCTAACTCTGTGAGACGGTTTCATAGTTCCTGTCAATGCCTCTCACCAATCAAAGTCCGAGGTAGAGGGGACAGCTTTGAACTCTGGACATTTATTCCCTGTGTTCTTTGTATATCAATTCAGTATGCAGCATTACAATTTAATTCCCTAGTTCTCTGTGAGGATGAAGGGGATTTTCTTACCTAAGAAGCATGTGATAATGACGGAAGCCAACCATGTTGGTTGTCCCTTCTTGGAGCAGAAGTGCTAAGGGCATCGAGTTAATAGAGGACAAGGATATTGCTAAGCAATTTGTAATGAGTGGGGATAGCACTAGAAAGGGAGAATGGTTCAACCTAATACAACAGCAGAGGAATGCTACCATGGATACTTCTGTTCAGTGTGAGCAGATGAGTGTGAGCAGAGTTCAGCTGGTCTCGGATTCTGCGTCTCTTCCAGCAGACACAAGATGCCAACTCTTTTTTCTCTATCTCTGTACTCATCAGCTTAACTCTACATGGTCCAGACACAAGAAAAGTACAGCTTACTTCCAAATGAAGAGCAATTGGACTTTTGCTAACAAATATGTGGTTGATAATTTGTAGAACTGACTTTGAAACCCAAAGAAAACAGCCAGCTACTTTGGAAGCAAAATGTTCCAGGAAGCATAAGAATGGGTTGATTCTACTATATGAAAAACAAGATTGAATTTTTTACCGTCTCATCAGATGAGTGTGAAACGATTGTCAAAACAAGTAATCAACAACAAGAAACACACACTGATTCATATATGAGTAGTTCTCTGCTTTTAAACATGGGATTCAGTCTTGTATCTAGCCCTTTATTATCTGAGTGCTCTTAGTCAAGTTAGTTTTACCTCTTCCAAATACTAGGTATTGTAAATACACATGCACACACACATGACACACACACACACAAGTTTAATAGCAAAGAGCTATTTTTTCTTTGATAAGAAAAATTATATTTGACTATGAAATTAATAGACACCCTAAGTATCACTCTATTCAGAAAACTGAAAACAGATTGATGATAATATATATGTTTTCCCAGACAGCACACAGTTATCCCCTAAACACTTGAGTGAAACACATGCAGTCAAAAAGGCCCCACACTGTGCACACATCTGAATGGTTGTGCAAAGCTGAGTGTTCTCCGTGTAACAAGGAAACAGACTGAGAAACATTTTCAGAAGACCCTTTGAGCTTCCTCCCTCCCTTTCAGATCCCCATGCCCATCACAACATTGCCTGAATTAAAAACTTCTATGGCTCTTTCATCATCGTTAAGTCTCTCCCTTCCTGTTTTCCTACTTTATAAGTTCTCGGCTACTGCAAGTTGACTAAAATTTTTTCATCTCAACCATTAATAATGCAGTGTAATTATATAAGGAAGCAGGAGGTGAAGTAGAACATTCCACCGGTTGGGAGCCCTAAGTTACGCTACTGTCATAGGTTGATACCTGCTACTCTGATAAGGCACTAGTGGAAGCCAGCCTGGGGTAGAATGCTTTTACTGTGCCTTACAAATTATGGTCCATCATCAAGGAAAGTTAGCAGAGTGACTCAAGCAGGAACCTGGAGGCAGGAGCAGAAACAGAGACCATGGAGGGAGGCTGCTCACTGTCTTGTTCCCATGTGGTGCTCAGCCTGCTTTCTAATGCAGCTCAGTGTACCTGCCCCGGGTGACACCATCTGTAGTGGCCTTGGCCCTTTCACATCAATCACTAATCAAGAAAACGCCCACTGACAACAGACTTGTCCTAGGGCTAGTCTGATAGAGGCAATCCTTATTTGAGGTTGCCTCTTCTCAAGGGATCATAGCTTGTGTCAAGTTGACAAGGATGAAACAGTACAGCCATTATCACAAAAGCGTTATTTGTGTATGCCCATCAGAGCTAATCACCTGGGTCCTCTGGAAGTTGATAAAATGAAGATGGGTTTTAAATCATGCCGCACGACTAGGAGAAAAATGTGTGGACTTAGGAAATCTAGAGGCTCACAAGGTGGGCTTCCAAATCCAGAAGCCTGATGCTCTAAACTTTGAATACTAGAGGCTTACTGTTCTGGTTTCTCAAGACAGAAGCTCCAACTTTGGAAAACTAATACCCAGCCACTAGTTACAGCTCCCCAGCTTTTGGGTGTTGGGACTAAGCTCTCCAGAGCTCTTACAGTGATGGAGACTTTGAGCCCTTGCAATCTGGATTCCCATGTTTAGCTCTCCAAGGCCTCTTTTTCCACATGCCCTGACTTTCTCCATTGTCTCCAGCCTCTAAACTTCCACCATGACCTGCATGGTTTCCTCAAGTCTTTCCTCAGATGCTCTCTAGAACTCCTCAGTCATCTGAAGAAAGGGAAGGGAGTAATATTGTAATTGTATTATAATCTCAAAAATTAAATAAGCAAGAATTTCAAAAATTAAACAGCAAAGGATCTAAAGCTGTCAATCAGCAAATGAGCCAACGAGCTGAACAGGACAGTTTTCCAAAGAAGAAACAAAAAGGGAAAATGGTTCTAAAGTTGTTAGCCATGTGGGGAAATGAAAATAAAGCTGCTTTGAATTCCATCTCATTGATGTGAGAATGGATTTTAAAATTACAAACTGGAGCAGCCCTGTGGAAACCAGTATGAGGATCTCTCACATAGCTGACCCTAGAGCTACCGTACGACCACATACTGCACACCTAAGCATGCACCAAAAGGACTCTAAAGTCCACCCCAGAGACACCTGGGTCACTGTGCTTATTGCTGCTCTATTGAAAACAAGAGCTGTAACTAGCAACAAAGTGGAAACAGCCCATATGTCTATCACTAAATGATTGGGTAATAAAAATGTGGTGTATATACAAAATGTAATGTAATCAGACACAAAGATGAATTTGCAAGAAAATGGGTAAATCTGAAATTATTATATTAAGTAGGTGAAAACTGCTTTTATTGGGTCCAGAGGAGCTGTAGTCACCCAAAGTGCACTGAAGGATGACAAATCTGATGTTTGCTGGCTCAGATGCAGTTGAAGCAACCTCTGTGACTAGATCAAGGTCTCCTGCAGCAGAGGACAGTGGCTTCACAAGCAGTGCTGACTCCATCATGAACAGCATCTGCTACAGTGGTTCTAGCCACCAGGTTTGGTCAGCGCGATCATTGGTTGCCACTGGTGGTGTGGCTGGCAGCTCTACACTCAGGGCAAATCAGCCCGGTGAATGGAACAGTTTCCTGTAGAGGCTAAGTGCTTTATGTAGTAGAAACGTCAGAAGTGCTTACAATAAATATTTGAACATGGAATTAACATTTCAGCAGTGTTTAGCTATGCTGGTTTCTAGCAGAATGCCTTAAAAAGGGCTGGTTGCTTTTCATAATTAAATTGCTGTCATACTATAGCTTAACTGTAACAGATAGTTATTTCTGTTATTCTGACAAGAAAAAAATCATTTTCTAAATCATAAATATGTTTTAAAAATCAACCTCATAGCCACCTATTTTCTTAAACAATAAAAATTTACACTAAATAATCTTAACTTTTTGAAATAATTTTTGGTTCTCAATTTATAATCCTTGCTTATTTCAAAGACAAATCCCCATGTGTTCCATTTACTGCAATTTAAAAATCAGATTTTAAAGAGAACAGATCAAAGTATCTAATAAAGCTTTTCTAAGAAAAATAATTGATATTATGTATATACATAAAAGTATGTTGAAGGCATGGGGGAACACTTCTGTAATCTCACATCTTGGAGATAGAGTAAACTGAATTACAAATTCAAGGTCATCCTCGGCTAAATAGCAAGTTTGAAGACAGCCTAGAACACAGGAGACTGACAAAAAACAACCCCCAAGATATAACAAACTAAAAAAACCAAAACAAATATTAAGCAAACCACCAGGGCTCTCAGTTTAGAAAACCGTTGAAGAAGCACAGCATCTTCTGTCTTTAGCACCTCACAGCTGGGGTTAATGTTCCAGCTGAGTGGTCAGTGGTACCGGAATGATAAGGGATTTCCCTCTGTATGCTGTATTACCATTAATGGGTAAAGAAAACTGGCTTGGCCTGATAGGATAGAACAGAGCCAGGAGGGGGAAAGTAAACTAAATGCTGTGAGAAAAGGGACAGAGTCAGAGAGAAACCATGTAGCTCCACTGGAGCTGGATGAAACTTTACCTGGTAAGCCACAGTCACGTAACGATACACAGATTAATAGAAATGGGTTAAATTAATATGTAAAAGTTAGCCAATAAGAAGCTAGAGCTAATGGGCCAACCAGTGATTTAATATAGTTTCTGTGTGATTATTTCTGGGCCCAGCAACCGGGAAACGAACAAGCAGCCTTTCTCCAACACAGGAAGGACCCTGGAGAACTTAGGATGGGCCAACAGGATCCTTTCTCAGTCTTGGCCTGCCTTGTGTGGGGAAGGAATAAACAGACACTTGAACAGAGTCTTCAGGTTATGAGAGATGGAGCTGGGGACCTTCCAGTTTAATGTGTTTTGTAGTTTTAGCTAAGGAGGATCCAGAGCAGCTGGCTTCTCTGCACTGTTCTCTATGAGATTGCTAACAACATATCTCATCCAGTAACTTCTCACAGAGTGGGGGTTTTGATAAACACTCGATTGAGGAATGATGAAAACAGGGTGCTTAGCTTTTACACTTTTGGATTTTCATTAATAGAATATTTTGAAAAGTATCATTCCTGATTTGTCATTTGCTTTCATTTTGGCATCTGCAAATGCATTTGATTTGTATGAATCATATGTTATCTTAATCGCATGCTTTCAATCAGAGTGAGTCAATTTAATATATATGAAAATTACTCATTCTTGTCTATTTTCCAAGTACAGCATCATCAACCTAACTAAAATCTGTGCTGTGCAAATTATGCATTTGTGCGAAATGCATGTATTTGTGTGAGAGCACAAATGCATGGTTGTCTCTGTTTGCATGCAAATGCATGTCTTTATGTGTATGTATGCATGTGTGTATGCAAAGCATGTGTTTGTGTGTATGCATGTGTTTATGTGTGTTTGCACGTGTATGTGCATGAATTCTAACTGTTCAGTCCTCATTTTCATTATTTTCAGGCTGTGACACCACCACTTCCTTTAGTTGGAAATAACTGCTTTACAGTTTTAGCAGATATGCTTCTTTTATTATCATGAAAAAACCCAAACTTCCTTTTTTTGTGAAATCTGTATATAAAAGCAGAAACTTTTTCTACATATTTGACTAACAAGCTTCTCATTTTGTACTTATTAGTATATTTTAAGACATTATTAAACTGTTTCTATCTTAAAATTTAGTTTCCATGTTAGAGAATCATGTTACATACATTCCAGGGTCTTTGAAAGACTACATCAGTTGCATTTAGTTCAGCAAAGTAGTTAATAAGTAATAAAAGTTTCTATTACCAGCATTTTCAAATTCTTCAGAAAATCATGAGATAGGAAAAAAGTGTTTTACAAATACATATTTATTATTAATTTAGTGATATGGCATGATATCTTAAATAATATCCTCATTTATTACAAATAATTAACACTGCTTTTCTATTAAAAAATACCATTTTACGAAGTCATCACTGGAGAGGATGAAGATTGATATGCTATTGACTAATTTTGTTGAATAAAAAGCTTAGTTTGCCTGGGCACATAGGAAGGAATGAATTCTTTTCCAGGGATATTATCCCCAGAGCATGAATCTATGCACCACCATTTTACCATTTCATATTCCTTTTTATATTTGTTAACCTGGGCTTTAAACAGCCCTTGACTGACAGATGAAGGCTGTTATTGCACAAAGTAAACAGAGGGTGGCACTCTCCTCCGTTGAACTCTTGAGACTTAAGACCAGGCAGGTGTGTGACTGGAATGGATAAGAGCAGCATTACAGGAAGGGCTGTTTTCCCTGACCGTTCAGGGCTTCATCTGAGCTATAAGAACGAGAGGGAGGCATTTATATCTTCCCCAGGTTGGTAGCAGCGGCTAGGGGCCCTTTAAAGTTTCTCCCCTAAGTCACACTCACTGTTCCTTCTCTTGCTTACACAGTGTTCTCAGGAAGAATGGCTTTCGAGTTACTTCTGCTATAGTCTCTTTTTCTTGCTTTCTCTCACCACATTTGGTTGTGATGATGCTCCACTAGTTCCGGGGTTTCATCTGCGATCTGTATTTTATGCAGATAGACAAAGCTTCCATCTTCATCTCTCCTTACTTACCTTGGTATTTTATTTTTCTCCTAAGAGAACATTGGTGTCCTAAGCTGCCAAGTGACACCTACGCATTTCTTCCTCTTCTGTTAATTGTGACTGCTTTCATGTTTGGCCAAAGTGATCAGCTTCAGTCCACCTCAGATTCAAACTTCCTCTGCTGCCTGGGGGGTCAGACCTGTGTCATTCATGTTCCTAACTCACTTGCTTACACTGCTATCACGTGAAAAAGGCTTGCACCTTCTCTCTTTGGGATGAAAAGTCAATAGTGACTCCACTGGCTGTTCTCTTCAAGAGAATTCATCTTTACTATCTCTATTTTCTTTATTCTTCATGTCCTTCAGGTTTAAGAGTTTAATTAAGATTTGTTTTCATATTGATTTGTTTTATCTTAGCCTATTAGTCATCTGTTACTTCCTTAAATCAGTAGGCTCATATCTACTGCTAAATGTATTAGACTTTTTTTCTTTGAATATTCCCTCAGCCCCTTTCACTGTCCCTTCTCTCTCTAGGTCTCCAGTGACACAAGCCTTGGATGTTCTGCCATTTTTTCAGGCTTTCGGGTTTCTGCTTTTTTTTTTTTTTTTGTCTCCTGATATGCTGTGTTCCATTAAAATCAATGCCACTAATTCTTTTCCGTCACCTAGTTTGTGGTCTCACCCTCTGCATTTTTGTTGGCTTCTAAGTCTTGTGATTTCTGCACGGAACCTACTGTAGAAGACAGGTAGAGTTTATAGTAGGCACGAGACAGAGTAATGTAGGCACCGTCCAGGGGATAGAGTAGGTAACGGCTGAAGAGATCTATGTGTGCACCTCTTTTCACAACAGGCATTGTCTTAGTTAAGGTTCTTATTTCTGTGAAAAGATACCGTGACCATGGCAACTCTTACAAAGAAAAACATCTAATTGAGGCAACTTGCTCACAGTTTCAGAGGTTCAGTCCATTGTCATCATGGCAGCGAACATGTGGTGTGCCGGCAGAGGTGATGTTGGAACTGAGAGTCCTACATCTTGACTCAGAGGTAACAGGAAGTCAGCTGACATACTGGACAGTGTCCTGAGTATATGAAACCTCAAAGTCTGTCCCCATAGTAACACACTTCCTCCAACAAAGACATGCCCACTTCGACAAAGTCACACCTCCCAATAGTGCCACCCCCTATGAGATTATGGGGTCCAATTACATTCAAACTACCACAGGCTTCATGTCATTTCTGAGATCTGGAGGAAACAGCTTCTCCAAAAGTGCTTTCCTGTCAAAGGTTAATTGGTGGACTCATATGAGTTACTCCTGAGGGGAGGGTACAATGATATGTATATTGTTCTTTATCAGAGTGTCTCTGGCTAGATAATATTCTCATGTCCAGATAAGAATGTCACGTCTCTGCCCAGGACCAGAGATCCCATTTATATTTAATTACTGATGATGAAAGAGGGCTCTATTTCTATCGTAGTGAGTGTTAGCCATCAGTGTGACACAAACCTAGAGCTGACCAGGCAGAGGGAACCTCAAACTGAAAGAATTTCTTCCATCCAACTGGCCTGTGAGCATGTGTGTGCCACATTCATGACTGCTGATTGATATGTGAAGGCCTAGCCTACTATGGGTAGCACCATCACAGGTAAGTGGACGTGGCTGTATAAGAAAGCTAGCTGAGCACCTGCCTTAGGGCAAGCCAATATTCCTCCATAGTCTCTGCTACAGGTTCCTGATTTGGAATTCCTGCCCTGGCTTCCCTGGGTGATGGAAGGAGCTGCAGGCAGTATTCCTGCTACCTGGATCCTGTCTGCCTGGCTAGCTTATGCCCCGAAATAACAACACACAAATAGTATTCTTTTAAACACTGCCTGGCCCATTAGTTTCAGCCTCTTCTTGGCTAACTCTAATATCTTGACTAACCCGTTTCTAATAATCTGTGTAGCACCACGAGATGGTGTCTTACCAGGAAGATTCTAGCATACGTCCATCTTGGGCAGGAGCTTCATCATGTCTGACCCAGAGAGGGGAGGCATGGTGATTGCCTCACTTCCTCCCAGCATTCTGTTCTGTCTACTCCACCCACCTAAGGCTGGCCTATCAAATGGGCCAAGGCAGTTTCTTTATTAACCAATGACCTTCCTCCATCAATGGATGGCAACCTCTTAGTAAAATAAACCCTTTTCTTTCCAACTTGTTTTTGGTGATGTTTTTAAGCAAAGAGTGTTGCGGGAGGTCCTTCTGCTTCTCCAGCCTATAGCCGCTGAGATACCAGCCCACTGGGGCGTGGTCTCTCTCCCTTTAAAAAGGTGGCTACTTCCCTTCTTGCTCTCTTCGCTTCCTGCTCCGTTTCTGGCGACTAGAATCCTTCCTGATTGGGCAGAGGGCTGTTGTCTGGGACGGTTATCTGTAAGTTTTTTCCCCTTTAAATAAATATCACCCTATTGATCATAATTCCAAACTGGTGTGGCATTGTTTGCGACTTATGCCTTCAAGAGAGCAAACTGCAACAAACCCACACTGTGGAATAGTCCTTTTGCACACTGTAAACATGTATTGCTCTCATTGTTAATAAAAAGCTGATTGGCTGATAGCCAGGCAGGAATAGGTTGGGTGAGGGAGCCTGACACAGAACGCAGGGATGAGGAAGAGCAGAGTGGGAGGAATTGCCAACCAGATGCAGGATGAGGTCAGACACACAAAATGGGATAGAGGAGAAAGCCACGAGCCTTGGAGTAGCACATAGATTAATAGAAATAGGTTAAGTTTAAGAGCTAGTTAGTAATAAGTATGAGCTATCTGCCACACATTCATAATTAATATAAGCCTCAGGAAAACTCCACCTATAGTCCCAGTGAACCCCAAGTTTGCTTATATCTAATTAACTATCTAACAACTCTATTCTCTCTATTTTTGAATTCCTACAGCTGTTTTGAAAAAATGTGCTATTATTTCTAGTTCCTTAATATTCATGTTTTATAACTTTCTGTTGTGTTTCTTTTTTTATTTGTTCACTATAACTTGTAATTCTTTGTTGGAGCCTTTTATGATAATCATTTATTATCACTATCAGACAATTCATCATCTGTTTTGTCTGAGTTTTAGCATCAGTTAATTATACCTTTTCCTTCAATAGTTGGTTCTTGGAATTGGGTCATTTTTATTATTTTTGGACATTTGTCCATTCTGTTTGGAGGCTCATTTTGAATATTTTATTTATTCAAATTGTGTGTGGTCTCTGGCCCAGTCTCTCAGGCTGTGGCCCAAAACAGGTTTACTCTCAGAAGTTTACCTGCCATAGCAGGGGCTCAGCATTCACTGCTGGTGCCTCCTGAGGATGGGAGGAGTTTGCACACACTGGGCTGCCCAGTGTGTTCTCAGGCTGTGCACACTTCTTTGGTAGGGCACTATTTATGGAGGAGTCTCCTTTGCCTCTCCTGACTCCATCCTAGCCCTGTTTTCTGTTCTGGACTCAGAGATTCTCAGCTTCCAAGGAAGGTTTAAACTTCTCAGCTTTTCTATTTGCTGAGGTGAGGTGAATCCCCAGTCTATGAGAGGTGAGAAAATCTTTGCATACATCATCTGTTGCTGTGTCTGGGCTGTCAACGGGGTTACTAGGGTCAGAGCCTGGGCCCTTGTAGCCCTAACAAGCTAGGCTTGGCCTTTGTTACAGACCAGTTAAACAGGAAGGTTTAGTGAAAAGCAGTGAATGGGGTTTATTCAATATGCCTCCATTAGAAAGAGGAACAAAGAACTCAGTGACCTCCCTCCCACAAAAGTCTATTTTCAGGGTCCTGATATAAGGCTTGACTTGTTTTGTT
>NC_022020.1:12879302-12883556 GCF_000317375.1 Microtus ochrogaster | reverse complement strand
TTTTTTTGAGACAGGGGTTTTGCTGTAGTTTTAGAGCCTGTCCTGGAACTAGCTCTTGTAGACCAGGCTGGCCTCAAAATCACAGAGATCCGCCTGTTTCTGTCTCCTGAGTGCTGGACTTAAATGCATGTGCCACCACCACCCGGCTAAGGTTTGACATTAGAAAGAAGGCAGGAGGCATGCAAAACTAAGCAATCCTGGTAAGATAAAGTCTCACCCATCACTGGTCCATTTTGGGCTAGGCTGCAGCATCCTAGAAGGGAGGGGTTTGGTAAGTTGTCAGAAAAGCAGAATCTCTTTCTCTGACACAGCAATTTCTCTGGCTGGCACCAGAGTTCTGGCCATTTCCTCCTCCCAGCAGGAAAACTTCTTGGGAAAATTCCATTTTCCTGGGGTCCATTTCTCAACAGTCTAATAGCAAAGGAAAGAGTCACAAGTGCCTTCTTCAAATATCCTTGTTCCTGGCAGGTTAGAAAGGCTACCCTTTGTATCACTAAAGGGAAAATGGTCTCAGGTGAGAACATGGCACGCCTGATTGTCTCCACCAAGTATTCATATTCACAGTTCCTCACTTCCTGATAGTTTCATTGGGCTTGCCTGGTGTCCTTGTAGTTTGATTTGGGTATGCATCCCTTCTAGGCCACCACTTGAGAGTTAGGCAACGCTGGAAGCCTGTTGAGTTATTTCTTCATCTACTGAGGCTGCTCTAAAGGACTGCTGGGTCTGGGTGATGTCAACAATACACCTTTAATTTCTCCCAAGTCTGGAGGCTGAAAGTTTGAGTGCAGGGAACCAGGTATTTTGTTAATGGTCCTTGTGATGGTTTGAAAAAAAAAAAAGGCTCTCTAAGGGAGAAACACTATTATGTATGGCCTTTTTGGAGTATGCATGGTCTTGTTGAAGGAAGGGTATTATGGGCTTGGAGGTCTCATATATGCTCAAGCAATGACCAGTGTCTTAGACCACTTCCTATTGCCTAGGCAAGATGTAGACTCTCAGCTACCCCTCCACCTGCACACCGCCATGTCCGGCAATGCTGATAATGGACTGAATGGACTGAGCCTTTGAACTGTAAGCCACCTAATTAAATATTTTTTCTTTATAAGAGTTGTTTTTTTTTTTTTTTGGTTTTTCGAGACAGGGTTTCTCTGTAGCTTTGGAGCCTGTCCTGGAACTCCCTTGGTAGACCAGGCTGTTGTGGTCATGGTGTTTCTTCACAGCAACAGAAATCCTAACTAAGACAGTCCTATTCCTGGATA
Organism: Microtus ochrogaster; assembly: GCF_000317375.1. NCBI lineage: Eukaryota > Metazoa > Chordata > Mammalia > Rodentia > Cricetidae > Microtus > Microtus ochrogaster. The sequence goes on along the minus strand of NC_022020.1, from coordinate 12,882,297 downwards.
TAAGAATTCTGTTTTTCTCAGGGAACACTCATAGATTAGGAACAGACATGTAATATGACCTCCCCCCATATCAGGGTATAATTTTAAAATTGCCTTCATGATCAGCTGTAATCTTAGTCTCCTTCATTGCAAAAGCAATTTAAAAAAAATGATTGAATCAGGGTTTGGACATAGAGATACTCTCATGTGGCAGGGGCACAAACCTTCAGATGTGAGATGAAGAGTCAGGCAATGTCCTGGTTATGAAGTCAAGGGGTCCTTCATGCATTTGCCTTCCAAAGGGCCTCTTGGTACTTTTGCAACTCCCTTTCTCTGGTCTAAGTGTTTGGACCAGAGCAAGTTCTGGGTGTTAAAATTTGAGGCAATTCCACAGCAAACACATCTTCATTCTTTGCCAATGATTTGACCTTACTATCTGTCAATGGAGCATTGTAGAGACAAAGGAGACCCAAAATAAAAGGGAGGGGCAAAAAAGCAAAACAGCCCACTTCCTTGACAATTACACCCTAACTACTTAGAGCCTGATCTAGTGATTTGTGCCTGTTTAAATCATTAGAGTCTAACACCAACTGACTGGCCTTGAGGACAGTTTATAAAGTTATGAAGAGTCTGCACAGCTAGATCTTGGGGATTGGAATATCAGCTGTGGGGTACAGTGCTGAAATTTTAACACCCAGAACTTGCTCTGGTCCAAACACTTAGAGCTATACTCCTCTAGCTCTGAGAACTCAGAGCCTTGTGTCTCTAGTTCTTGGGGTCTATAGTTATGAGCCTCTGAAGTTTCAAGTCTGGCCTCAGCAATGAGGAATGCCAAGAGTTGCCTTTTGATGATTTCCACCCTAAGAAGGAGAATGATGGCTATCCAGATGTGATGGCTCTCCTAGAAAAGGATTCACTTCCAACTCTATATGATTGTTGGCAGGGTTTATTCTTTGTAGAACCCCTTCACTCATCTTTGGTGGTCATCTATAACTTTTTTTCAGCTCATTTTCCTATCTTTGCAACATGGCATCTTGCATCAGCAGCAAACATCAAGAAAGGGAAGCAGAGAGCTGCCTACAGTCTTTTGCAATCTATTCACAAAATCTTTGTAGTGTACTGTTGGCTACAGGAAAGTTACTAGGTTTTGGCCCACATTATAAAGGAAAGCGCTCTATGGAATACAAAATTTTGAATAAAGAGTTCATAGAGGCCTATCTTAAAATCATGACTGTTTGAAATAGCAAGGGAAAAAGGTTGAAACATTTTATTCCTTGTTTTCCTGCTCCAGTAAACACATCTGAAATCGGGTATATCACTATTGATTGTCACTAACCCACAGCTCCAGTTCCTACTGGGCTTGAGGGATGTTTTTTTTTCTAGTCCTAACTCATGAAGGTGAAGTTTTGCTATGCAACCTTTTTATATGATAAAATTTTCCAATTTAATTTAATATTACTCTTTACATTGTCATACTTTGACTTCCCTTTTTCAGATAAAGAGATAGAGAAAATATTATTTTCCTTCCATGTCTATTGCTAGGATGTTTATAGTCTTCTTTATTATACACTTAAATCTTTGCTTTACTGGAAAACATTAGCTGTGAAGTGACTTTTCTCTCATGACTGCCATTTACTGCAACATTATTTGCTCAACAACATTTATTTATCCAGTGATAAATGCCACCCGTATCACACAATAAATTCTCATCTATATTTATTTCAGCAGTCCTTCTATTACTTCATCTTGATAAGGCCATACATAAAAATGGAAAATTTGAGTTCATTTGATGAAGTTATATAATTCCAATATCTTGTATACTAGCAGAGCAAGATACTGATTTCATTTCTAGATAGAGATATGTAAAATTCTGTTAAAATGTTTAAAAATTGAAACTAAGGAGTGCATTTAAAAACTGTGAAGCTTAAGAGGGTTTTCACAGGATATGCAAAAAAATGAACCCATGCCAAGGGATGCTTTATTGAGGTTAAAACCCTGAAATATGGATCTGTAGTTTCTGTTACTGAGGATGCGGAGGGAGAAGGAAGCTTTGGGTTCTGGAGTCAAAGCCTTGGCAGCATAGTGAGACCCCATGTGATGAGGATGAAGAAGAGAAATAGGAGGTAAGAGAAGGAAGAAGAAGAAGAGAAGGTGAAAAAGAGGAGAGGTGGAAAGGCAGAGGAGGAGGGAGGAATGTTTCATTAAGATTTATGATCCCAATGGCAATGTGATTGGAAATGGAATTAGTATTTTATTCATGTATGCAAATATGTAAATACCATTTCAACTGCTAATAAGTTGGGGCTGGTGGGATGGCTCAGCTCCCTAAAGGACTTGCTTACAAACTTGACCTCCTGAGTCCAGCCCACAGGACCCACATGGTGGAGGGACAGAAGCAATAGCTACGGTCTCCACACCTCCAAACATATAACCTCTCTCTTCTCCATATGTGCCCAATAGCTTGTATGTAGAGATATAGACATGTACACACAAAATGGGTGAATAAATTAGTATAATTTAAAAATTTAAATATCTAATGAATATAGAAGCAAAATTTGTGGTACTAATAACCCTTGATTATGCCATTTAATCCTGAAAAATTACAACATAGCAATCACTTTAATAAAATTTAAAAACAAGAAGAGAAAGTTTATGAAATTAATAAAGAACACATCATAAAATGTCAACAACAAGTATTAGCTAAGTTCAAGACTTCTTTCTCACCTCTGTGGTTCCATGTTCTCGTGGTCTAAACTACAGTAACAGAGTAAAATTCATATGAGACTAGATCAAGGTATTTTCAGGGAGCTATAGTCTGACTCTCCCCAAGAACTTTGCAATTTTATCCTTATCAAAGTTACTAGCACAAAGTCGTTTACAAAATTTACTATTATGTAATTGACATATATATGACCTCTCACAATGAAATCTTTTTATTTTGATACCAGTATATGCAGCTTTAAAAATATTTTATAAGTATGCATGTGTGCCTGAGTATGTATACATTTGTTTTTTG
>NC_022020.1:12850244-12879112 GCF_000317375.1 Microtus ochrogaster | reverse complement strand
AGAAGTCCTCCCCCCTCCATCCTGGTCTAGGAAGGTGAACATCCAAACTGGATTTGTATCATGTGTGTATAAGTACTCTCAGAGGCCAGAAGAGGACAACAGTTCTTCAGGAACTAGTTAGAACTGGTCATGAGATGTCTTATGTTGGATCCTGATAACTGAACTTAGGTCCTCTGTGAAAGTAGCAAGAGCACTTAGACACTGACCCATCTCCCTAGGCCATTGTATATTATGTCATTGTCTTCTTTTTTTATTTTTATTAGTAAGATTTGCTAGGTATTCAAATATTCTATCAAAATTTTGAAAAATCATAATGTGGTTAAATTTGTTATATTCAGTGTTTATAGTTATTCCTTTTCATGGGTAAATAAAATGAGGATGATCTCAAGTTACTTCAATGTGACATGATAAGCCAGAGGTAAGAGGATTCCAACGTAAGCTCATCTCTGAAGCCTAGGTTCTGTTCTTACCTTTACCCATGAGATCATATAGATTGGGGGCATAAAAACTGATGTGGACTTTTGAGTCACAACAGATAGGCAAATATTCTTGTTTTAGGAATATATCTAGCATAACTTCATTTTCGTTTACAGAATTTGCTTATTCAGCCAATCTTGTAGTAACTTACCCTTAGGCATAAAAATCAAAAACAATGAAAAAGTGATATTTATATGCCCCAGGAGATTTGCTTCAGAGGCACAACTGAATGAGCAACAGTGATGCACTGGTCATCCTGTATATGTGAGGGGATTCAGGATCTCCAGCCTAACATAGGGACAGCCAGGAGGAAGATGGAGGAAACCGTGTTGGAATCTTCAACCTGTTAGCTGTCTTAGTTTCAGAATCACTGAATCAGAAACCCCAAGGTGTGTTTGTGTTCTAGTAACTTCCTCAGATATAGTGGGCCCCAGTATTTTCAAATAGAAGATAATGTGGGGTAAAATGCGCCTCCAAGGCCATTCTGGAACTGGCATTATTCCAAAGGAAGGCATCTTGAGATAAATACTGTGGAAATCCCTTCAGGATACTCTGCCTAGTTTCTTTAAGAGCCATGTTATATATGAGGGAAATTATGAATCTTCCAGGCTGCTGTGACTCAAGAGTAGGATTCATTATTCTGAGTATCTGTGGCATGTACCTGGTGGTCTGGGCTGTTTACTTATTTACATGTAGGGCAATACAGGACTAAGTCATTAAATTATTTGGTTAATCTTAGTATCTTCTACTATGATTCTTCAAAGTTTCTCTGAATTAAAGACATTTCATTTCATCATTTTACATTAGTTTTGCTTCCTATTTTCTTTAGCTGAAAAAAAATGATATCTGTGGGAGCCAGGACACAGGAGTGTGGTGATATGAATTGAATTAGACCCAATAATTAACAAATGCATAGAGTTCATTGATCCAGGAGAGTGGGTCGTGTCTAGGACTCCTTGAGGTATTGATCCTACTTGGTAGGAGATTTAACAACCTTAACATTGTACAAAGAGTCACACGTCTAGGCTAATGCAATAGCTGATATCCTGACATAGATCTGAATCTATGAGGTTAATCTGGAATTCATGTTTCTTCAGGAAAAGAACTATTAAGATAAATATTTTGAAGTTTTGTTCAGGTTAGTTTGGCAAGCCTCGTCACCATTAGTAACCACAACCTGGAATGTTAGAATATCACACCTCATTTAGAAAATAGAGTGTTTTAATGAGTATACATATCTGTACTGCAATGAATGATATCACTGCTGACTTCATTGCAATTATCAATGTGAAAGCTGCCCCATAGAGAACTGTCTGTAGTATATGTCCAAACATGCCAGGATGAGGATGTGACATTTAAACTTTGTTTATTTAATCTCTGAAAGCAGGATTTCAGATACCATCACTCTTAATGTTCAGATGTGTGACTACCATTCTAGTTTATCAATATCTCAAATATTCATGCTATCTATCAGATTCCTTGCTTATCTATTTTAAAAATATTGTTCAGCATCTTGGTTATTGTTTTCTCCTAAAATCTGGAAAACCCATTTGTAAAATGAAATAAAAATTATTCAAGAGTTAATACACCTATTTTATAAAGTTTGTCTTTAAAGATTATTTTTTAGGTGATTTTTTGAAAGCTGGTACTTTCTTAGAAATATGTGCCTTTATAAATGCTACAACTGTGTTAATACGATCCCTGGTGTTTAAGAGAAAAAATCTCTTCACCTAGTGTCTTCCCAAAATGTAATTCATCAAGGTCACCTTCATCTCCAAAAGCATGTTTAAGTAATTTAACAGATGGGTAGAGGTGTCAAGTATGTTCAAAGATTTGTCTTGACATAACTTATGACTTCTGATAACCCTTTGCCATGTTTTTTTCTTCTTCATGTGATCTATCATCCAGAAGTTGAATGCCAGGTTTCTGATGTTTGAGCCAGTGAAGATAGTGTCTTCCCTTCACTCATAACCACTCTATGGGTGCAAATACAAGCCTATTGCAAGACCTTTGTTATAATCTATACAACCTATATAAATGGGAACAAAAGAACACTGGCCTGATGGGAGGTTGCATAAGCGTTTGCTCAGTATAAATAATAGTTGTTCCATGACATCTCAGAACATATATCATTTTTGTTTTTCTTAGTCTCATTTCTTATAGACATAGGATATCAAGAGGACATTATATGCATCTACAAAACTATTTTTATGCTAAATGTAGGAACTTTTATAATTCACACAGGGCTTTGTGAGTTGGTTGTAAAAAAAAAACACATTTTTTTTCTGTTGATGCAGAAAATACAGCCCCTGGTTCTCTCTCATTCTTCTAATTACATACCCTGAATAAACTGGGATCTTATCTGAAACCACATTATAATACCAACCTTCAGAGTAAGAATAAAGAGCGCAGTGTGACCTCTGTGCTCCTACAGAGCTAGCAATCACCCCGAAAGTCAGGGATTACATAAGATGGAAGTGCTTTCAAATGTGCAGATAGTACAAACTACAGAAACTCAAAATTAACACCTAGCTTCAGAAACCCATGATAATAAAAGGCAGAGTAAGTATATAAGCTTTATCTTCCTTTATGTTGGAATTTAAAATACCACACGTAAAAGGCTATGAATTTAAAATATTGAAACTACTACTGAGCACAACAGAATTTTTGAACATGCTATTTCAGCTTGCCCCTCGGGGAAGCATTCTTTTCCTAGTTCTTCCCCATGCAGGCTCAGGGACCATTGCATTTTTGAGTAATTTCATTGTTTCGTTGGCATCCTAATTCTTAGTATTTTCTCTCTTCCCATCAATTCTTTTTTTAATAGTTTGTTTTTATTTTTATGTTCATTGGTATTTTGCTTGTGTGAGATGTCAGATCTCTTGGAACTGGAGTTACAGACAGTTGTGAGTGCTGGGCATTGAACCTGGGTCCTTTGAAAGAGCAGCTAGTATTGTTAACAACTAATCCTTCTCTTCAGCCCTTCTCTGTAAATTCTTACTTTACATTTAAATGTGCCAGAAAGTATCAATACCAAAAAAGTACCCACATCCAGTTTCCAAATAACTACACAGAGATTTATTATTAATTATAAATGTTCAGCTGATAGATTTGGCTTGTTGCTCTTACAAATTTGAATTAACCCATTTCTTTTTATCTCTGAGCTTTCTTAAGGCTTGTTTACCTCATCTATGATTTCTCATGTTGCTTCTGCATCCTGCTCGCTCTTTCTTAGATTCCACCCTTCTTCCCAGAATCCTCATAGTTTGATTCTTGTACCCTATCTCTTCCTATCCAACTATAAGCCAGTCAGTCCTTTATTAACCAATGAGAGTAATATATATTTGCAGTGTACAAAGATTGTTCCATAGCACACAAGTAATAAGTTCAGTGGAGAAAAAGAAAAACAGTATTAACAGAATAAAGAAGCTAATAGAGATATCAATGAGCAAAACTCACTGTGAGATCATAAATTTATTAGCTAAAGAATACAAAATCCAAGGGCTGGAGAGATGGTTAAAAGGACATTCTGCTCTTGCAGAGAACAGGTGCTTCAGTCCCAACACCTGCATGGATGCTCACGACTATATGTAACTAACTTTCTGTTCCAAGGGCTCCAATGTCCCCTGCTGGGCTCTACAAGCATCTACACATGTATGCTACCCTTGTATGTATGGAACATGGAAGCAAAACATTCACAGACACAGAATAAATAGATCATTAAGAAATAAAAATTTAGGAAGTGAGAAATGATTTGAGTTTTAATAAATGACAAATTCTTAACCTAGAGAAATGACTGTATCATGATTTACAATTGTAATGAGAAATATGAAACAAATATATGTATAAGTATACATTTATAGATATTAAATTTATGAGGATTTTTCTTGAATGTCTACATTATACACATATATATTACACATACATATATATTCACAGAATACATACATGAATATATACTTGCAGGAAAATAGTTTCTCACTTGGAATATTTCTTTCTCTCTATTACATCTCTAATGACTTGAAATTTGTACAAAGTTATCTATAAAATTATATTACAAGATGTGTTTTAATACTATCATTTTTTATTTATTTAAATAAAAATTGAAAATTCTGAGAAATGTATTAAAGACAAAGTTTGATAACATCATAAATACTTGACTTTCTACTAATATTTCAGTTTATTCAATCTCAGTGTTATCTCTACATATAATTACTTTTGCTTATTTGGACACTTGAATACATACATTTATCAGTAGCTAGATGAAGCCTCAGGCAATCATCTTTGGCAAAGGTTGCTTAACTATTAATTTTGAGAACTTGTACTGTAGACAACACTGTTGACTGGTTAAGCTAGCAGATTTATACATAACTATTCCACCTTTTATTCTTTTAATGGAGATTCTAGCAACTAATGTGACTTTTCTTTGCCATTTTTCCATGGGTGTGATAAAACAAAAGACCGTGTTTGACTAGTGGAGAACTGTTTCTTGATTCACACGTGAGTCTTTGCCTTGGAAAAGAAGTATAACAGATGAGGTCTTAGGGAAGCAGGGAGACAGAATAGACTGGGGTCTTGAAAGTACATGCTGAGGGAGAAGGATAATCAACCACTGCTTTCATTGTTAGTCATTACTTGAATGTTTACCTGTTTGGTATTTGAAGCATTTTTTTTTCACTCAATAGAAGCCATTATCTGAACAAGTGATACTATAAATAGTAGACTCAAGACTCTTGTTTAGACTAGTGGAAAGTGATGGGAATATGGTCTGAGCAGCTCAACAAGCAGGATTTCTAACCTCAAAAACATACACTCTTTTAAAAATGTATTGAATAGTGTATCACTGTTGCTTGCTGAAGTACATGGACCGTGTGTTAAAGAGTCCTACAGAGAAAAGAGAAAAGGGAGATAGGAAAAGCTATTAACTAGTTGGTTCTACAACCTTCTTCTATCAAGCTTCACCTCATGATTAGACTCTGGATAAATTTTCTTGCATGATCAATCCAAGAAATTATCGGAAGATTACATATTGCAAAGTCAATCATGACACATGAGAACTTAGTCTCATTTAACCCACTGGAGCTACTTCTTCAGTGAATCTGGTGACACATAACTTTTGGCTGATGGTGGTGATAGCTGCTCCAGGAACTGGAGACTAGTGTATCATGGCTGAGGAGGTCATTACCAGTGATAAAGGGCACTTTGCAAACATCTTATAAAATTATATATGGTATTATATGGCTATTATATCATATCATATGATATATAAATATAATATATTATATTATTTATAATATATCATTAATATATAATATATACTATTATACTTAAAATATATTACAAAATAAATATAACAATATATTATATAATATTATATAACTATGCATTAATGAGTAGGTAGTTATGTAAACTGCAGGACCACATGGAAGGCCAAGACAAAACACCTAGAGTTCATAGCTTCTCCTAGCTTGACTTTTCCCACCCATGTCTAAAATCATATTTCAGGAGCAGGCATGATTTGAGGGAGTAAAGACTGGGATGCCAGAGGCTATCCCTATAATTCTGGAGGCGAGTGATTTGTTACTATAGACAAATCCAAAAAATGGACAGAAAATGCCATTTTCCTTTTTAAGGAGTGTCCTACAGGAAGTGCATGAACACACTTGTTCTAATAGCACAAGTTCTAATAGGTCTTAATAATAAAAGCCTGCAGTCAGATATAGGAGAAAATGCTGAGAGATCAGAGAGATGAAGGTGCAAAATCACAACCACCTTATCTCAACTTCCCAGCCAAAAAGAAAGTGAGTTCCTGTCTCCTTCTGCCTTAGTTCTAATAGGTCTTACTAATAAAAGACAGGTGTCAGATATAGGGGAAAATACTGAGAGAGCAGAGAGACAAAGGAACAAAACCATAGCAACCTTACTTCTCAACTTCCCAGCCAAAAAGAGAATGAGTTCCTGACTCCTCCTGCCCTATTACTTCCTCTCTCCTCCCAGCCATCTCACTTCCTGTCTGTCTACACAGACCTCTAGATCTTTCTGGTTAGCTAGTGGCTAGCTCCTCCCTCTAATCTTCAAGCAAGCTTGATCTGAAAAAACAAGATGTCACCACAACTCATGCTAGAGGTGGTACAAAGAGCAAATTACAACTTTTCACAGAATTTGTAAGTTGAAACTTTAAATGCTGAAAAAGCAACCTTCTTTCAGAAGGCTAAAGTATAGGAGGGAAGATTCATCCTCAGAACCAAGCAGATACAAATCATTGTGAGAAAATAAACAAGATTCAGGTTAGTATCCTAGAAAGTCCTAGACTGTGGAACATTTGTTTAATGATGTAAAGATGTGCTGCTTTTGTTTATACTGTTTTTGTTTAACTCTCTGTGAAACTGTGATTGTCTTTCTAAAATACTGGCTGCTTTAAAAAAGAACTGAACAGCCAAATAGCAAGGCAGGAGAAAGACAGGTAGGGCTGGCAAGCAGAGAGAATAAATAGAAGGAAAAATCTTGGGAAAAAAAAAGAAAAAACAAGAAAGGAAGAGAGGAGGATATCAGGGGCCAACCAGCCAGCCAACGAGTAAAAGTGAAAGTAAGTAAGAAAGTAAGAAAGAAATAAGAAAAGGAAAATGCCCAAAAGGTAGTAGGGATAATTTAACAAAAGCTGGTTGGAAACAAACCAAGCTTAAAGTCCAGCATTTATACGAAAGAATAGGCCTCCATGCGTGATTTATTTGGGAGCTGGGTGACAAGCCCTTCACCTCCAAATTCAAGAATAAAAGGATAAAAACAACCAATAACAATGGACCAAAACTGCTTTTGATTAAATCTGTTAAGTGAAAGAAGCAGAGGACAGACAGACAAAGCAGTGTGCTAATGATACAAAACTCTTTAGCTACATTTATTAAGAAAACTTAGCCTTTACCCAACTGTAGAGATACTCAAAGATTAAAAAAAAAACTCAAATAATATTTGAGTCTCTTATTGTTCAAAAAATCTGTATCACCATAAATTATCAGCCTAGGTTATAAATGGCCTGAGATCTTTTCAAGATAAGGAATGTTCTTTATTTCAGTTTTGTGTAGAATGTGTTTAAGATTCTGGTCATATCATAAGAATACATATGAGTTATGTTTGTTACATTTTTCCCTGACGCAGGCTCTCACGTAGATAAGGCTGACCATATACTTTGTGTGTTGCTGAGGATAACCCTGAACACCTGATCACCCTGTCTTTACATCCTGAAGATTAGAGTTTCAGATTTTACCAACTCACCCGGGCTTATGCAATGCTGGAGATCTAGCGAGGGCTTCGTGCATGTGAGTTAAGACACTGAAAAGTTAACCATATCCCCAGCCCAAATTCACTATTTTAAAGGAATAATTTATAGGAGGTCCATAGACATCCAGGAATAGGTGATAGTTAATGAGAACACAGTGGATACAAATTTGTAAAGTATAATGGGGACCTCAGAGTGCCAGCCTCAGTGTTCCCTCAGGGTTTAGAAGAAGACTCACAACAAGCATGGGACTTAGATCTGAGGGAGAAAATAAACTCTCCCCTATTTACTTCTCTGCATCAGTTTTTTTATTCTTCCGTTGTTCTTTATAATTCTGTGAAACAAAGGCAATTTTGTGAGCTTAGACGTCCCTTTATCATTGAAGCCCAAATGTGGTCTATATGAAAGACTCCTTTCCTGACTGCGTGTCCTGCCAAACGGATGACAGTTGCAGGGAGGTGGCTTCTAATGTGTCTCAGGGAATAAGCAGGAATTAGACTGTGGGAATGAAGAATATTGACTGCATGGCTAAATCTCCCATTGGAAGTCCCACACAGTGTTGGAGAGAATGGCCCAATATACCAGAACATGGGAAATCATTGTGTATAATAGTTTATACTCTGCTGAATTTTGCACCAAGAAAGAATGCTTATGGCTTTACAAGAGATCTACTGTAAGAATCCGCCAATGTACAAACGGTGGTAGGTCCAGCGCCTTGTGAATCAGATTTCTCTCCATCAGAACACATTCATTCTGGTGGATCAGCCTTCTGCTCTATCAATCAGCTGAAATTTCACTGCATGATTCTTGCAGACCACAACAAAGAGTAAGAGTATTTAATAGGCAAAAAAAGGGCACTATGAATTACTACAGAACTGTGAAAATCATATGAAAATAGGCTAACACGTACAAAACTAATTGAGCATACTGGATCAAAAGGGACAGAAATGGTCATAAGATGCCATCATTTCTGTCAAAAGTTAAATTAAAAAAAATATATGTATACATGCGTTTTGCTTGATTATGTTTGTGCACCACAAGCATGCAGAATTGACAGGGGCCAGGAGAGGGTGATGGAACCCAGGAACTGGAGTTCTAGACAGTTGTTAGCTACTATGTGGTTCTGGGAACTGGGTCACAGTGCTCTATAATAGTAGAAAGTGCTATTCACTGCTGACCTGTCTCTCCAACCCTAAAATGCCAAATTTACAAGAGCTGAAAAAACGTAGAGGTATAGAGGAGGAGTCCTCGGAAGAGGTTGCCAACTTTTTCTTATATTTGCACTTCAGACTTAAAAGGCAGACAGCATATGTGTATTACTTTAAAAACACGTGTGTGTGTGTGTGTGTGTGTGGTGTGTTTGTGTATGTGTGTGTGGTGTGTTTGTGTGTGTGTGTGTGTTTTGTGTGTGTGTGTGTGTGTGTGTAGAAAACTCAAAGTGGAAGAACTGGCCTGTATGGGAAGATATATGGAAAGAACTGCTGGTGGGTCCATCTTCTGGAGGAAGACTGGCAGAAACTGCAGAATCTCACTTTATGCATGGAATTATTAAGGCAGTGAAGGGAGCCCAAATTATACACCAAACAGAGATGACATGTATGGGAAAAAGGAGCTAACAGTTAAAAAAAAGAAAAAAAACTTTATTTAGAATGTATCAAGTGGTCAGATAGGGAGCTCACTGTGCCTCTGACTACTTACCACGAAAAGATTGGCTTCCGGAATTCTTATTTTTACACTTTGTGTATTTTCTCATTTGTTTGTACGTGTTTGTGTGCATGTGTGTGGATGGTGCAGAGGCCATGACACTTTTGTGGAAGTCAGACAGTCTGTAGGAGTCTGTGCTATACTTTTACCATGTGGGGCTCAGGGACCAATCAGAGTCTGAGGTTGGGCAGGACATGTTTTCACTCTGAGGCATCTCACCAGCTCCAGATACGCTTTCCAAGAGATTTCCATTTTCATGTAGAACATTAACACCATTCCCGCTTTTCTTCTATGCCTCATTTTTCTCTCCCTCTTCTATTGAGCACTGTTCACTGAGGCAGGGTGGCTTTACAACTACAATTTTAAGAGTATGTATTTTATTTCCAGTGAGTTAATGTTTTTATTAAATATAGAACAACATTTTGATTTCAAATGGAATTGCCTGGTGATGAATGTTTTGTCCTCTTAAATCAAAGTATTTCTGCCAGTGAGCATTGCTGTGACTAGAATAGATAACTAAAAATAAAAAAAATCTCCCCCCCTCCTCCCTTCCCCACCTCCCTCTCCCATCTCTGTGTTTCACTTTCTCTTCTCTTCTCTTGCATATGCATGAAACTGGGAATTCTTTTTAGTGATTTTTAGAACTGGAAAACAGGAACCAATATCTGCTTAGAATCAAATTTTCTATTTACACTCTAAACAGGCTGGTGTTACTTACATGACTGCCATTTTTCATTGCAACAGAATTTATCTATTGTCCTTTATTGTCTTAAAAGTCAATAATGTTTTCTTTAACCTCCAGCGCTGTGACAGTTCAGGGCTCTTGTAACAGTACTGCCCTTAATATATTTAGGACTAGAAATTTCGTGTTTGAGACTAATTTTACAGAGTTCCTCTTCAATTAAGCAAAGTGTACTTGGGTTAAGGGGGATGATGCAGTCAGGACCTTAATCTGCCTGGACCATCAAGTGTAGAATGGAACTTGCATGATTTGGTAACCAGTCAGATGCTAAGAAGAATATGGTAAAACAAGAATTCTTTAATTCAGGCTCCAAGTTTTTGGAACTCTGAGTATTTTTTGGGATCTTCAAATTTAGCTTCAGGGTTTTGGGTCTTAATGATATCTTGAATATTCATTTTTATCAATTATAAAAAAAAGCGAAGAGAAATCAGACTTGGAAAAAGTTCTGGACATTTTAAATATGTATCTTGTTTAAGAATTTCTGTAAATATTCTAACAAATACTTAAAATCATCATTCAAGAGAGGGATTGGGTATTAAGCCACTGAAGAGTTGATTCTTGCAATTTTATAAACTGGTACATTAAAAATTAGTGTCAATATAATTTTTTTTTGTTTTTTTCGAGACAGGGTTTCTCTGTGGTTTTGGAGCCTGTCCTGGAACTAGCTCTGTAGACCAGGCTGGTCTAGAACTCACAGAGATCCACCTGCCTCTGCCTCCCGAGTGCTGGGATTAAAAGCGTGCGCCACCATCGCCCGGCGTCAATATAATTTTTATATTACTATTAAATATAACTGCCAATTAAACAGACAGTAGAAGAAGGGAAAAAGTATAAAAAAGAAATTTTAATGGTAGACTCTGGCGGCTCTTAGAGAATTGTCACACATCTGTAGTTTCAGAACTCAGGTGCTTGAGACCTGAGGATCTTGGATGGGAGGACATCTTGAGCTGAAGAGGGAAAAATCTGTTTCAAAATAATACATAATCTATTAAAAATTCAATACTTTAAATTTTTTATGTTTAAACCTGTGTGTGTGTGTGTGTGTGTGTGTGTGTGTGTGTGTGTGCGCGTGCATGCATGCGAGTGTGCGTACATGCATGTGAGCGGAGGTATCAGAAGCCAGAGGTGTCCGATCTGGACCTGGAGTTACAGGTATTTGTAAGCTGTATGTACCAGGAGAAAACTCTGATCTTCTGCCAAAGCATTAAGCATTTCTAATCCCCGAGCGGGCTCCCTAGCCCCTCCTTCAGGTTCGTCCATGTCATTGCAGGCGGCAGCCCCAGCATCCTGGTGAAGATGGAATAAAGTGACCAATTCCTTTTTGTGTAGCTGATTCAAAAACACCGATGGCTTTTGCAGTTCACGGAAGGGGAACTCACCGCGCATAGCATGCAGCCCTGTTCGTAGCTCTCATCTATTGGTTACTGTAGCGAAAGCATCACAGAGGAAAATCAGCTCCGGGAAGCATACCCTGGAACATTTTGGAGGAAGCAGGGCACATGCTGCCAAACCTCCTCCCAGTGGGTCACCTAATCTTCCAGCATTAAGTTCTGGTCACAAGAGTGCAATGATGTTTACCATAGGTTCATGAGAAACCCAGTGCCCTCTTCCTAGTCTGAGACAAAATCGCAGACTTAACAGAAGGAAAGCAGGTGTTCAGAATAAACCACTGTTTGCACAAATCCTTTCGGCCCAGCGAGTCATTTTATCAATTACGGAATGGTGGGAACTTTCCTGAAATGGTATTCCCAGACCCCGGCAAAGAGCTCACCTTACAAGGGTCTAAGGATAACAGTCCCTGGCCTATTAGGTTAACTTTTCTGTATAATTTGATATCTCTAATTTAGTCCCCGGGGAGATCCAGAAGTTAAAATGTCATAAGGCCCGTATTTCAGGGACAATGAGCCTCTGTTGCATTTCTCGTCCTGAAAATTGAAGTTTGTGTTTTTAAAATAACAAAATGTACCACATAATATTTATCTTTCCAATCACAGCAAGGTATATTGATACCAAAGGAAGCGGGTCATTACACAGTTGTGCCTCGTTATATCAGGATGTCAAATCTGGTAACTGGCCTGCTTGCTAGAAAGTACCTGGAGCTCTAAAATGCGCTGTCACTACTTTCATGGTCATTGGCAGCAGGCAAAGGATGGTGAGAAATTGGAGGCTAGCAATAAGTACACTCACTGTTGACGCCAAACAAGATGGGCCCTGCTTTCTTTTATCAGCTCTCTAGTAGGAAAGACCCCTGGAAGATGGTCAGGTTAGTCTTTGTGTTGCAGAAAGTTGCTAGCTCCCAGGCCAGGTGGACTGAGTCTGATTTCTTGCTTGTACTCACATCCCTGGGGTGACAAGCTAGTAGACACTTCTTAACCTTCCTTTCTGTTTTGCAAAATGAAAAAAAAAAAGGTAGAATCCATTAGGATAAGTTTGTCTTAGGACTTAACACTGTATAGACATAGATATAGATTAGAAACCACATGTGCACACACACACAGCCACTAGGAGCAGTGGTTCAGTATTCACAAATTCAATGTTCTTAGAAACTTAATAGAACATAACCACTCTGAATAATGAGAACCAACTGTGTATATTTTTATCTCATTCTTTCATTACGTGCTGAACTTTTTTCTTGCTGAAATATGTGCTTTATAGGTTTTTGTGTATGTTCAATAATGTTAAACTCTATTAACCTTCTTCCCTATTATAAACTGATTTCATTTTATCTCCATTTGGAATGATAATTAGTTGGTTTCAAATTTAAATTTAGGTGGGCAATTTGCATGTGGGACTTCATTTTCTCTAGGCATGACCAGGCTGATAGAAAGCTGTTTGGTGCAATCAGCCTCCTGTATAAGTCAGACACTCTCTTTCTGGACAGTTTTATAAGTCATCTCTCTCCGAAATTTGCAGCAATACTGTAATGTGTCTATACTTTGAGATTTTATTTTTATTTTTACTATTTTTACTTAACAATTAGAGTACTACTAATCAGTGTTAATGAATTTATTTTTGAAAATTTCTTTAAATTTTTCTTTTAAAATCTTGCTTTTCTACTGCTTCTTCTCTGGCAGCTGAGCCCAGAGGTCAAGGTAACTGGCTCATTGCCTACTGTTGCAAATGAATGTTCATTGGAGTTCAGCCACCTACTTGTTTTTTTTTTTTTAATTTTCCATCGCTGTTTTGGCATTGAGGTAAAGAAGAAAAGAAGACCAGAGCTGTCTGGCATGTGACATTGGGAAAGTTTAATTCTCTGACTTTTAACAGAAAAAGAAGTCAGCTCATCCCTGCATCAGAGTTCCTCTTAAGGATGTGAGAAAGCAATATTTATCACAAACATTCTAACTCGTTCTTCCTTTATTTGTGATCTGTCTGTTTGTCTGTCTGCCTGCCTACTTGCCTCTCCATACATGAGTATAGGTAGTTATGAAGGCCAAAGGAGGACACTGAGTCACAGGTAGTTGTGAGCATTCAGTGTGGTTGGTAGGAATCAAATGTGAGTCTTTTTCAAGGACAGTCTGAGATCTTGACTGCTGAGCCATTTCCCTATCCTTCTTCTTCATATATTCCAATTACTTATTTTTTTTGAGATTGTAATATTATATCATATCCTACTTCTCCTTCCTCCCTCTAAACCTCCCATATACCTTTCTTTGTTCCTTCCATGGCCTCTGCCTTCTGAAGTATTCTTGACTTTGCAATGTCTTTATGTACTTCACGTTTTTCAGTGTTGGGTTATTTGTTTACAATTAAAAATGCTAATGACATTTCTAATGTGTTAATTGATTAGCCACCTGCAGATTACTTATGATTTGGTTTCTGTTTTCCTACCCAAAATAACTGTTCCTTTATTATATATATATATGCTCTCCTAGATTTCTGTATCATCTACTAAAACTTATACTCTATGACAGTCAATATTTTTATCTTCCTTTTCCTGCTATTCTCTTAGGCTGGTGTTTGTGCATGGATATTTCCTGTATGCCTGAAACAAGTTTTTGAACATCAAGGATTCTAGATATAGTTATTTGAGTATTTTGCAAAGCTGTAAATTTTTCATTCCGTAAGTTTTGTGCCAGCCAAGGTAAATTATTGCTAAATTATTAATTATTTTCCTTTAGTGTTTAATACTGAACTTAAGGCTGTGTGTATACCAGGCACACACTCTGTCATTGTGTGACCTTGTGTGTTTGGCTGGCATGGTTGTAAGAGTACCATGTGTGCGCAGTACAGAAGGAGACCAGAAGAGGGTATCATGTCCTTTATAATTGGAGTTCCCAATGCTATGAGGCGTTCTTAGGATCCATAGATCTTTACTCTTTAGTTTTGGCTTTTTGACTTGGCATTCACATTACTCGTTGCCTCTCTTGAATCAAGTGTTTATGCTGAACCGTTTTCTTTGTTGCACAAGCATGCTGTGACATTTTCCAACTTCCCAACACCCTCGCTTATGCCCTTACACAGTCCATAGTGTACAGAGAGCCTCGGGAAGGTTGACTGCTCTGCTCCATTTCACATCCTTCCGTTCTCCTCCCCATGCAGCCTTTTGTTTCGCTGATGTGATCATACAGCTATCTTACAGCGCCTTGCACCTGACATTAGCAGGGTAGCCGACAGCCACTGCTTCATCCAAGTATTACAAGCCTTTGACACAGTTGGTCATATGTTTTCTGTCATAAACCATTTTTGCTGCTGTGACAAAGTACTCCAGGAAACCAGGAAGAAAGAGTCCCTTTGGTTCATTTGGGGCTTAGGCCACTGCTTCACTCTCGCTTTGGGAACTGTATTGCATCAACACATCCTGGCTGAGGCATGTGGCAGAGGTATCTGTTCAATATATGGTAGCCAGGAAGCAAAGAGAGTGACGGAAAGGCCAGAGTTCTAAGCTTCTATTGAAGGACCCACTCCCAGAAAACCAGTTGGGGCTCTCCAGTCTCCCCAAGGGCCATCAGCTGATGAGGAAGCTTATAACACATTAGTCTGGGGAACCTTCAGACCAAAGCCATAGCAACTTCCTTTGCTTCCCGGCCTTTCTTGCTTTTCTCTCTCTTTTTGCTTTCTCCTGGGCCCTTTAATGAACTCTTCTTAAGTTTCTCACTATTTAAAAAAAACAGTAATATTGGTGTGTCTTATGGTCAGTTTTAAAATTTTTCTTTACTCTTATTCTTTTGAATTAATTTCACTTTATTTATATACTTTTAAATATTACTTGTCTTATTCTGGGAGAATCAGTTACAATTACAGCACAAACATTCCTTTTCATTTGGGAGTGACATCCCCAGTCCCTACTTAGGTTTCTGTTATGTCTTTTAATCTTTTTTTTTCTATGATAAAGTTTTGTCCCGAAACTCAAGCTCACCTCTAATTTGTTATCCTCCAAATAAGTCTACCAAGGGATAGGAGGATGGGTGTGCACCTTCTTTGTTGCTCCTGTGTTCTTTAGGTCTAGATAAAAAGTTTTCATATTAATCAGATTAAGCAAAAAATTAAAATAAATGATCCTCTTCAGATACTCTGTATTCATACTTGATTTCTATCTGCTTTTTGTTAGTTTTTTAAAATGGGGTTTCTCTGTAGCTTTCGAGCCTGTACTTGAATACGCTCTGTAGACCATGCTGACCTTGAACTACAGAGATGCACCTGCCTCTGCCTTCTGAGTGCTGGTATTAAAGGTGTGTGCCACTGTCTGGCTGGATTTTTATTTGTTATGACCCATGAGCCCTTCAGAAAATCTAGTTCATCTCTCTTTAAATAAATGTCCTGTATCCCATCATTGGTTAGCCTAGCTGTGGATTGAGGAGGCTTCAACCACAATAGGTTCTTAGGGTGCTGCTCCCTCTGTTCTTGGTTTTCATTTCTTGACAGCCTCCATCCGACTCAGCCACACTTGCTAGAATGTTTCTTTTATTTTCTCCTCTGCTTGTAATATCCCAGTTGTTTCTTATCACCTTATCATGATTAGAGTAAAATCCCAACACTCGGCTCTTCTGAGTGACTTGGTCCCAGCTGTCCTGCCAAAGCTTCACTGTTCTTGGTTCAGTTGTTTATCTGTTTATTTGATATTATTTTCTAATGCTTTACTCACCCATTAGTTTTCAGATCGACTGCTTCATTTTGGGGGGGCATAAATGCATCTTTTAGTTCCCCTCTCTTTAGATTTTAGCAATAAAGATCAGGATGATGTCAGCGTCACACAAAGCTGACCCAGGTTAATAGGGAATTCTTAGAAGACAGGGGCCAAAATGAAATGAAGAGTCTTACAGAACCATTTCCACAGGAAGGAAAGGTACGGTCACAAGCCTCTGCATAGGATGTAAGATCACCCTCTAAGAAAATAACAGGGTCCCTATACCAGCATCTCCCACCCAGGCAGGCACAGGTGCGTCTGAGTAGCTTTTAGCTGTGGGTTATACTGTCTAAAATGCTCACTCAGTGGTTGCCTTAAATTTTGAAACCTCATCACTTTCTTCATTGTTCCGGTCCTTGGAGCTCCATTCTGGCATTGAATGTTTGCCTGAACACTCAACCTCCTGCTTGTGAGTTTGGGGAACTTACCTGCTTGTGTCAATACCTACACATTTCTGAATTCAAACGTGTAAAGACTGCATGATCCGTCCCTCCTTCTTAACTGCCCTCGAAGCCCAGGAAATTTGAATCCTTATTTTCTTTTGCCAGAAGTTTTATCTTCTGCTGCTAGAATAAGCACATAAAAACATCAGAACCACTCATTTTCTTGTTCCTCTGGATCGTAGTCCTTCTGACTCCCCCAACAAGCGACACTTCGCCCCAAATAGCCTTATCACCATGTCCCCTCTCTTACATCCAAAAGACAACTTCCCCAAGAGGTCGTCTTAATGGCAAGTCTAAAATCACACCTGACTCCTCCTCTCTATCCTGGCCTCTCTGAATTATCTCCTGAGCCCTTGAGATTGTCTCTTTATTTGTATATGGATTGACTCTCCCCTACAGTACAAATTTATTACAACAAGAGGTTTCTGTGTTGTTCATTGAAATCCAAATATTTGGCAAATAGCTAAACAAACAGTTATTGAATAAATAGATGACTCTGGTCTGCAAGTGTCTTCCTGCTCGAAAGACAATTACCGCCTTAAATATCTATGCCGCAGCCTGCGTTGGAAAATTGTTCCTTATTTTCAGCTACATATTAGATAAAAGAAATTATTTTTAAATTTGGAAGTGAATTTCATGAATTAACAGTCAGCTCCAAATCAATGATAACCTTGTAAATATAAGTGGTAAACGTATTTTAGCTAAAAGGGATTGTCTGAGATGTCTAATAGTATCATTAATAATTTTATGCCTTAGTAGGGATGCCATGTCTTTAAATCATGAAAATTAAGTCTAACTACAGCTGTGCACAGAGTTATTCAATTTTTATTACTTTCAGCATATTTATTGCACTTTCTCTGTCTCTCTCTCTGTTTGTGTATATGTGTGAGTGTGTGTGCATAAACACACATATATATGGTTCATATGGTTCATGTGCATGTGACACCTGAAGGACTGCTTCAGATACCCTAGGGAGCTGTCATTCCCCAGCCCTGCCCTGGCACATGCTACCTTGTTTCCCTGTTCCTTCTGCCTGAAAGACTCCTCTGTGCTGTGAGTGGGGAAGGAGATGGATGCGTGGTGGTGGTGGACAGAAAGCAGTGTAGGAGGGAGGAAGATGTCACAGCTGTAGGGCAACCTGTGTTGAACATCTGGCACACACACACACATACACACACAAAAACCACTTCTCAAAGACGATGGAATATTATAATCCCAGGTAATTGCCAACCTGCAGCTCTCTCTAATGAACGCTCCATCAAAACAGGAGCAGTGGGCATTGGAGGTAGAGTTGTTGTGTTTCCAACTCTTCCTCAGTACAGAACCCTAGTAATATTTTCGAATGAAACAATAGTGGTTCAACTTCTAGAAAGTCTACCCAGGCAATGAAAGCTTCATCATCAAGGCTTCCACCTAGCTCTCAGAGAGTTCAGAAATTCATCTTTGGGTATACTTGGGTGCTCTTGTTTATAAACTTCCTTTCTGGTAGTTTTCTTGAAATGTAGTATTACTTCTAGTTCTTCAAGTTCCAGTTGATTTAAAAAGAAAACACACACACACACACACAGTAAGAGCAACAAAGCATTTGGATTGAGAATATAAATAAATTCTGATGGTCTGTGTTTTCCCTTACATAAGACAGAATAGTCTGTATGCTAACAAAGGCTGCAATTTAGCTGGCTGAACTCCATAGATGTCTCTACCACATGTTAGGAGTGGTATTTCAGGCAAATCATATCCTTTGTGTACTCATATATATATAAATATTAGGTAACCTCAAAGGTAATTAGTGTGAAAATTAAGTAAATAAGTGAATTAAAATATGTAGAACAAAGCCGCCTTCCACCCCAACCTTTTTTGAGCCAAAGGCAGACAGATCTTTATGAGCTCAAGTCCAATTTGGTCTAAGTAGCAAGTTCCAGGCCAGACAGGGATATGTCTTCTGAGACATCCTATCTCAAAAGAAGCTATTTTAAAGCATTCTTTGTTATGATAAATATTCAGGCACTGTATTAAGGCTTTGCCATGATTCATTTCCATCCTAAATGAGGTTACAGATTAATGGAGATGAAAAACAAAGAATTTTAAAATGCCACAAAAGAACAGTAGCTAAATACAAAGTCCATGGCATGTAAATAAGGAAATAATCCCTGAATAGCAATCTGAAAAGAATATTCATGGGTTTTTTCTTCTTTTTTGTCATTTCAATTAACAGTTTCCTGAAAGAAAACATCACCCCTAAAAGAATCCCATTGTCCCTGCATTTTTCTGTTACTCACACAAATTTTAAAAGAAGAAATACAGTCTGGAGTTGAAACTTCTTATTTAGATTCATTCATTTTTATTTGATGTGCATGGGTGTTTTGCAACCAGTGCTCCTAACCAGTGAATCATCACTCCAGACTCTGGAGGGGAAACTTTTAATAAGTTTTAATGAATGGATAAGAAAGAGTACTTGACATGTTAGAATCAGTAACTGTTTTTGAAACTCCACATTCATGGAACAAAAGTTCTGCAAATGTTACCTGGGCAATAAGCAGGTGACATTTCTATCATAAAAATTTATTTTGGGGTCTGATGATTTGGTCATAAAAATTGTCTTGAGGCTGAAACCTGGCCTATGCTGTGTTCATTCAAAGTAGGAAGGGTTTCCCATTTTTTTGAAAATTATGCTGTTAAAATGTGAGCAGTAAGAAAAATATTAGGTTTATATATCTAATTTATTAAAGTCTAATGGAGAATAGAGTATTGTTGCAATGAAAATTTTTTTGTTTTAAAAGTTATGATTAAATATTAAAAGCTGGAATGTAACACCTGCATAAACTTAATGGAAATTCTAGATTATAATTAACTTGGCAATAGCTTGTTTTGGCAGATAGGAAACTTGAAGGCCACACAAGACAAGTGGCAATAGTTGCTGCTTGGGCTGACATGCCACAGGGGTTTCATTAGGGATGCTATCTGTAGATTCCTCTTGTAAAATTTATAAACTTCTAAGTATGAGCAATTAGAATCTCAGCTAAGAGTAAGAGAAAATAACTGGGAATGTATTTGCTAATATAGAAACTTAGCTTTTTGATGATGCTGAGTAGGAAAAAAATATGTGTACTGTGAGAAAAATTACAGTTTAAGCTGAATAATGTTGATTAACACAGTAGGCTATTTTGGTACAAAATGTTGTTGGAATTATAAACTGAAATTTCGATTAGTAATACCAATACAGCTATGGATATTGAAAATTATGTCTGTTCGCCTTGAATATCTGTATGTATATATTCATACATATGCTCAATGTATGGATTGCCAAGTGCTGCTGACATTGCAGAGTGGTGTGATGCTGTTAAGGTCCTTACACACTGGACCCTTTCAGCCCTCAGCACAGTGTTAGCTTTTCTGCAGTTGGTAGCTTTTCCTGGTGTTTCCCCGCACCCACCCCTTCTCTCACTTTGTACATTGTGCCTTGCTAGATTTGTGCAGGGCAATCACCTGATTGTTCTTCAATATTAGTCACTATTCTCTTCCTGTGGCAAAAGGAACAGCTGAAGGGAACCAGGATTTATTTTGGTATGTAGCTTAGAAGGGATACAGTCCA
Source organism: Microtus ochrogaster (assembly GCF_000317375.1). Lineage (NCBI taxonomy): Eukaryota > Metazoa > Chordata > Mammalia > Rodentia > Cricetidae > Microtus > Microtus ochrogaster. The sequence goes on along the minus strand of NC_022020.1, from coordinate 12,858,754 downwards.
TCATGGCAAGAAGAGCATGGAAGAAGGACCACAAGACAGCTGGTCATGCATGCTGATGTGATGCATGCTGATGCCCAGCTCAGCCTATGGGACACTGTTGCCCATAATGAACATGTCTTTCCTCCTTATCTGAACGTTTCTGCAAAGCCTCTTGGAGATCCACTTAGAAGTATGTTTCCTGGAGATTCTAAATCCTGTACAACTGTCAGTGATATTTAACCATCACATTATCTATTCTTGGAGGGAGCCCCACTTGAAGAAAAGGCTCTTTATTATATTCTTACTCTTTCCTCCCATTACTATAGGATTGTTATGACCATTTTATTTTGCTGATGTCTTGGAGAAAAAAAAATGTGGGGATACCAATAGTCTATTGCCAGTAAAAATCTTTTGTATGTTTCTATAAAATAGGCAGAGGAAACTATTATGAAATGTGCTTATTTGGGTTTGAATATTACTCCATTCATTACCTACTGTGTGGCTCTGGGCAGGTTGTGTGATTCAAGTCACAATGTCTATAAAAAAGAGGTAGGAACAATTCATCAAAGAGATCTGAGAATGGGAAAGGACCCTGCCTGATTTATGATAGTGATCAGTAAATGGTCGGTAGTGGAGACTGCTGTAGTTATTGCTCAAAACCCTTCCAGGAAAGCAAAGCAACTGTGAATAAACAGAAATTAGCAAGTGGTCATTCCCACAGGTCCTTGCAATAGCAAAGCTAAGAGCTTCTCCAGTTTCATTCATTGCTTTATCATTTTGATTGAAAGACAATTCAGGAGATTTGCTTGTGACGTGTGTGTATTACATATCTACTGATCTGCAATAATGTCGAGGATTTTGTACATGCATACAGTGTGCTTTGATCAAGTGTAACCCCATTCCCTCTGCTTCAACCCTTTCCCATGTTTTCTTCCTAACTTTCAGGGTTTTGCTGTAGTAGTGTATCATTCTTTCTCACTGTGTCCACTCGGTGCTGCTTGTTTGTGCACGGGTCTAGGGCTGTCTAATAGAGCATGAGAGCCTCTCAGGAGCCTCTTCCTTGAAGAAAACTGAATTTTCCTGCATTGCTGGATTGGGCAGCCATCAATTAGTAATAGCTCCTTAGCTAGGATAGGGCTTCATGAGTCTTCTCCCATCCACCCAGAGATTTTTTTTCTTTATTTTATATACCAACCACATTTTCCCCTCCTTATTCTCCTCCCGTTCCTTCTCCCAACTTCCCTTCTACCCACCCCCATACACTCCATCTCCATCTGCATTCAGGTGGGGTAAGGTCTTCCTTGGGAATCAACGAAGCATGTCCTATCAGGTTGAGGCAGGACCAAGTTCTTCCCCCCTGCATAAGGCTGAACAAAGCTTCCATCACTATAGGTAATAGGTTCCAAAGAGCCAGTTCATGTGTCAGGGACAAGTCCTAGTCCCAAACAGACCAAGCAACATAACTGTCAACCAGATGCAGGGGGCCTAGATCAGTCCCATGCTGGCTCCCTAGCTGTCTGTTCAGTCACTGAGCTCCCACAAGCTCAGTTCAGCTGTCCCTTTGGATTTTCCTGTCATAATCTTTACCCCTCCCTTGCTCATATAATCCTTTCTACCCTCTCTGCTACTGGACTTCTAGAACTCGGCACAATACTTGGCTGTGGATCTATCAGGTACTGTATGAAGGCTCTATGATGGTAATTAGAGTAGTCACCAATCTGATTATAGAGGAAGAACAGTTCAGACTCCTTCTCCACTATTGTTAGGAGTCAAGCTGGAGTCATGCTTGTGGGTTTCTGGGAATTTCCCTGGCACCAGGTTTCTTCCTAATCCCAAAATAGCCCCCTCTAACAAGATATCTCTTTCATTACTTTCCATCTCAATCTCTTCCCCAACTTGAGCATCCTGAACCCTCATGTTCTCATCCCCTTCCCCTCCCCTCTTCTTCCCCCACTCCCACTTTACCCAGGACATCTCATCTATTTCATCTTCCCAGGGAGATCCATGTGTCCCTCCTAGGGTACTGCTGGTTACCTAGCTTCTCTGGGACTGTAGATTGTAGCCTTGTTATCCTTTGCTTTACATCTAATACCCACTTTTGAGTGAGTCCATATATATCATATTTGTCTTTCTGGCTCTCCACCAAGAGATTTTTATATAATCTGTTCTTACACTTGTTTGGAAGACACATACTGGTAGAACATGCAGATGAGGCAGAGGCAGGAGGATGGTGAGTATATTTTTATTTAATTGACTGTTTTTACTGATGAAAGTCTCAAACTAGAATGCTAACTTCCTTCTTCTTGGGAGAGAAAGGAATAATTGAAAAATGCAGACACTGTAAAATTTGAGGAGGCTTGTGGTATTAATGGGATATTTATGCATGAGTAGATGAGACAGAAAATCTGGCATTCATAATAAGTCAATGTCAGCAGAAATAGTATTGCTTAGTATATATTAGTTACTTGGTTGCTTTCCTCTTTACTGTGGCAAAATACTTGACAAATGGAACTGAAGAGAGGGTGTGTTCTGGCTCTCAGGATGAGGATATTTTCCACACTTCCAGGAAGGAATGGCAGCAGGAGCTGGAAGCAACTGGTCATATTGTGTCCACAGTCAAGAGCAGAGAGAGTCAAAAATGGATTATCAGCTCACTTTTTCTTTTTTTACTCATTCCAGAATACATGGAATGGGCTATCTATATTTAGGATAGGTTTTCCACCTCAAATTATAACCTAATTTAGAAACTCTTCTATAGTCATGCCCAGAGATCCATTTTCCTTGGTGATTATATATCCTATCAAGTAAACAAGTATTAACCATGACTTACAGTATTTTATTTTGATTTATTTTCTTAAAGAGTTGGAGGTGTGGGAACCATGACTTCAACAGGGTGTGAAGGATTGTATGGTGGTTAGTAGGTAAAGTGGGAAGCTTGATGACCTGAGTTCAGTTCCAGGAATGCAGATAACAGAGGAAGGTGAAAACAGGCTACATAGTTTTTTCTTGATCTGCATATGTGCTTTGCTATCTCATGCATGCCCCCCCCAACCCTTATCATCACTACTACTAATGCTAGTGATGACAAAGTGTAAAAACAGGCTGTGAATCTGCCACGTTCCCAAATCAGAGTCCATTTTAGGATATTGATTTCTTTTCCCTTTATTTCTGCTCTTTCCCCTTTTCCTTCTCCCTCTTCTACCCTTCCTTCTTTTTAATTCATTGTGGTCACATTGACAGGCTCTTTCTTTGTAGGTAGACTAGGCTGACCTTGAATTTTTAATTTGCCATACCAGGTGAATAATGCTATCTTAAAGATACTGCATGAGCTACACATATCCCAGCACTAAGGAATCCAAGGCAAGAGTCTCAGTGAGTGAGCTCAAAGTTAACCTGGTCTACGTAGGGGATCTGAGGATATCCTGGCAACATTACAAAGCCTTGTCTTACAAAACAAAACAAAAATGACAATATCTAAATGTGTTATAGATCTGATTACACCAAGACCATTTTAGAGAGTAAAAAATTATCCCCAAGTTATAAAACTAGTTAGCTTGTTAAATAACAAGGTGTATTTTCGTTAAATGCATATTCGTTTATTTTCTAATTTAATACTTTTAAAAGTCAATCTTTACAACAAATTGAAGGTTAATACCACAAAAATATTTCGTAATAAAATAATATAAATATCTCCAAAAAACTTAAAACAGAATCATGAGCATCGATGTGAAGTTTACACTTGAATGACCCAGTCATTGCTCTCTTAGGCCTTGCATTTGGTCACACTGATGTCTTAGACACCGTGGTCTGATTATGTACATGCCTCAGTATTCCTGTCATCTTCTCCCCCTGCAGCAAGGTTGGACCAGGCAACCCAGCATGGGGAACAGGTTCTCAAAAGCTGTTTCAAGCGCCAGGGACAGGTCCTGATCCCCTTGCTACGAGCCCCACAAACAGACTAAGCTACACAACTGTCATACATTTAGAGGCTCCCTGGATGTCGGTTCAGAGTCTGTGAGCTCCCATGAACTAAGGTCGCTGTCTCTGTGGGTTCCGATAGCCTTGGCCCTTCTGTTTTCTATAATCCTGCCCTCCTCTCTTCAGCAGGACTCCTAGAGCTTAGCCCGCTGCTTGGCTGGGGAATCTTTGCATCTGCTTCTATCAGGTGCTGAATGAAGGCTCTCTGATGACTATTGGGGAAGTCACCAATCTGATTACAGGAAATGGTCAGTTTGGGCACCCTCTCCACTGTTGCTAGAAGTCTTAGCTAGGGTCACCCTTGTGGATTCCTGGGGGTTTTCCTGGCTCCAGGATTCCCCCTGACCCTGAAAAGTCCACCCTCATTAAGACATTTCTTTCATTACTCCCCCCAATCCACCCAACCAGACCCCTCATGTTCTTATCCTCCCACTCCCCATACCCCCAGTTTACCCTGAGATCATTTTTATTTCTTCTTCCTAGGGAAGTCTATGTGTCCCTCTTTGGGCCCTTCTTGTTACATAGCTTCTCTGGGCTGTGGATTGTAGCATGGTTATCCTTTTCTTTACAGCTAATATCCACTTATGAGGGAATACACACCATATTTGTCTTTCTGTGTCTGGGTTACGGCACTCAAGATGTTTTTTTTTCTAGTTCCATCCATTTGCCTGCAAATTTCATGGTGTCATTGTTTTTAACAGGTGAGTAATACACCATTGTGTAAATGAACCACATTTTCTCTATCCATTCTTCAGTTCAAGAGAATCATGGTTGATTCCAGATTCTGGCTATTATGAATAATATTGCTATGAACATAGTTGAGCAAGTTTCCTTGTGGTATGATTGAGTATTCTTTGGGTATATACCCAAGATTGGTATAGCTGTGTCTTAAAATAGATTGATTCCCAATTTTTTGAAAAACTGCCATACTGATTTCCAAATTGGCTGTACAAGTTTTCACTCCCACCAGCACTGGAGGAGTGTTCCCCTTACTCCACATTCTCTTAAACATAAGCTATCATTAGTGTGTTTGATCTTAGCCATTCTGACAGGTGTCAGATGGTATCTCAGAGTCATTTTGATTTGCATTTCACTGATGGCTAAGGATGATAAACAATTCTTTAAGTGTATTTCAGCCATTCGAGATTCTTCTGTTGATAATTCTCTTTTTAAATCTGTACCCATCTTTGATTGGCTTATTGGGTTTTTTGATGTTTAGTTTCTTGAATTCTTTATATACTTTGGAGATCATCCCTATGTCAGATGTGGGATGGATGAAAAGCTTTTCTCATTCTGGAGGTTATTATTTTGACTTATTGAGTTATACAATAGACACTGTTCTCAGTAACCTTTGTTTCCTGTAGCCATATGCTGTATTTCCTTTTAACTTAGAGCAATTTGACATCGTTGAAGGACCAAGGGAACACAGTAAAAATTCACTTTAGTGTAATTTTCCCTGCACGTTTTCCGGTATAGGTTTCCTCTAGTTCAGGGAGAAAATCACTATAACTGTGCTATAAAAAGCATAATGCATTCTATTTAAAGAGATGGACTAATTATATGTAAATCATATTCAGTCAGTCTGTCTTAAAACAGTCCAAGTTTTGAGGCTATTTTCTGATGAAGTTTTGGACAGAAGTTCTATAAAACAAATGGGTCAGGTGCAGGCTCAAGAGCTTGTGACAAACTTACGGTGTGTGTGCTATGTTAGGATGCACGGGGTCACTTTCTGTACAGAGGACTACACGTTATGGACAGTGACAACAGGAACACTTGTGCTGTGCTCCAGGGGCTGCAGTGGTGCGCCTAAGCACCTAAACGGAACTAAAATCATTTCTGAATCATGTATCACTTATGGGGACAATGGTCTGGTTTTAAATATTATAAATCATATGTTAATACAGCACATTGTTAATTCTCTCCTGGAAAATCTTTGTAGATGTATGGCAACATGGATTTTTTTCAAAAATTAAAATTTATTGATTTGCTTTAGTAAGTTTATGTAACAAATGTTAAAAGACACTTTTCCAAAATGGCAGCTTCTTTTAAAACATTGGCATTATACTCCACATATTGAATAGATGGCTCATGCCATGTTCTGGTGACATTTAAAGTTTGTCTTAAAGGGCACCAATGTTGTGAAGATGCTCCAGCACATTCTCTCAGTCAGATGAAGGATGCATCAAGGTAACCTAAAAAGTGGCTCCAAATAACTCTGAAGTCAATTCAAGAAGGAACCCAGGGGTCTCTAATTAGATGTAATTCTCGAGATGTTTGAGCACTGTTGTGGCCAATTATGTTTGTCTCTTTGTTCATTTCTGACACAAGGCCTTGAGGACCCCAGGCTAGTTCTTGAACTCACTCACCCTTGAACCAAGGATGACTTTCTCATCCTTCTGCCTCAGCCTCGGGGTGCTAGGAGTACGGGCTTGTACCATCACGCTTGGCTTTATACAAAGATGTCTTAAGTACTAGTCATACAAAATTAATCAGCTAGAACCTAAGCGGATGGGCCCTATTTCCTTCTGACAACATCTTTGTGGATTAGACTCCATCTTTCTGAACCCTTCGGTACTATTTTGTTCTTGAAGTACATCTTTAACTGTTGGTCTGCTAACTAGCAGTTTCGGTTCTTTGAAAAATACATATTCATTTTTTTTATTTATTTTTTGCCCTCATTCTTGGGTGGTAGTTTTATGTAGAATGTTTCTTTTTATTCCCTCTATGTTCTATTAGTTCATTGTGCCACTTTTAACTTCATTACTGCCATGAAACAATTTGCTCATTTTTGTTGTTGTTCTAATTCTTTCTAAAAATTGGATTCCCACATCACCCGAATATATGAATCTAAAATATATTTCCTGTATACACTTTATGTTCCTGATTGACAGTTTCATAATACAAGACAGATTAATAAAAGAAAGAAAATAGATGTATTAAATACATTTGACGTCACTTGAGAGACGTCATAACTGAAGACACAAAGGGTCTAGTCTATGTTTCCTGTAGTTCTGCTACTGTGTGAAAAGAGAGTTTTCAACTGGCACACAATCTAATGGTATAGACTGAGGGCTGTGTGACACAGTCTGACCAGCTCCTTGAATCTGTTCCTGGTCTTTGCTAAGAAGGATGAAGGATGCTCCCCGTGTGAAGGTCTGAGGACAAGCTTTAGGACTGGTAAGAACATTGCTCCTTGGTGTCAGGCCCTACTTCAGAAGCAGAGGTTCCTTGCTGTTTTCTAAAAAGTTTCATATTAATATTGGTGTGGGGTCCCCTGAGTACAACAACTGTCAACCAGTTTTATTATTTAGGTTTTTTTTTTCTGAAGCAGAATCTTGTGTAGCCATGGATGGTCCCTGAATCTCAGATCCCTGTGCCTCCGGCACCTGAGTCCTGGGATAGAAGAAGGTGACATTATGGCCTGGTTAGGTGGTTCTGAGACACAAACAGGAACTCTACCAACTGGGAATGGGAAATATTGCTAGCCTCTAATTAATTAGAAGAATTTAGCAGCAATGAAGTTTCTAGTAGATGACAAAGTTTTACAGTAAAAACCTTTTTAACATAATGTTTTATGGTAAAATACAATGTATATTTAATATATTCACTTAGATATTTCGAACCCTCCCTCACAAATCTACTTTTACTGAGATGCAGATAATTCAGTCAGTTTAAAATCTGAGAGTATGTTAAAATCTGAGAGTATGTTAAAATTTGATAGTATGTTAAAACTCAATGTTATGTTGTTAACAAGTCAATTTAAATGTTTAATGAAAAAAAATATTTGGAAAATTAAACTCTGTTCAGGAATCTGTTTCTGTACATGTTAACTGAAGAGTTAACAAGTTTGTTGATCCTTGCTCTTTTTTTCATCAGAAAGCTGGACTCGTTGGGAGACACGTGAGAACAGTAGTTTGTGCTGACAAACCTTGGTAGGCAAGTTACCTGCTTCCAGTGTTGCCTGGAGACTGTTATCCCACCGAGAAGAAGAGTTGTTCAGGGCCTATCATTTCACCACCCTGTTTACAGTCTCACGATCAGCTTCATTCAAGCAGGAAGTTGGTGAGCAGTGCTAAGACCAACGACCTTCCTCTGAAGTCTACTTCAGGTCACGGGATATATTCATGGTAAAGCACAAACTGAGGTCAGTATAATTTATATCACTTAGTGTTTTAGAAAACCAGCACATCCATTTTGTCTTGTTAGAAACCCAGCTTTATACAAATGGCTTGACAGACTGAATCAATCCCTTTCCCTACCTTCGTCCTGACATAGAAAGTGGAAAGTTTTTATCTAGAGAAATCATAGACCTGTCAATATCCTAAATTCAGATATCCCAATGTCCCAATCTTCTTTCATTTGCACTAGTGTCCGTATGTGAAACTTCTTTCCCTCAGTGAACCCCACTGGCCTTGCCACTCTCAGACCCTTCCTGTCCTCACAACTTAGAACTGGTGTCCATGTCTCCTACTTCCCTTGTATAACATCCTTTATGGCCTCAAGTGTTTAAGATCAAACCAGAGTGTCTCTGAGCACACACACACACACACACA
>NC_022020.1:12815295-12850144 GCF_000317375.1 Microtus ochrogaster | reverse complement strand
GAGAGAGAGAGCAGAATACTAGACTTCTCTTTGCCCAGGGATCCCATTATATTCTCTGTGCTACTTCTTGAGAACTTGTGTCTGCTCTGCGTACTCTCTCATGCTTCCCTATCAGCTTTCCTGTCCTAAACCCCACCCTTCTGATTCCTTCTCCCCTTCTTTTCCTGGGAATTAACTTGGAGATTGCACATATGAGTCTCATGCTCTACCAATGAGCTACTGCAGTCCCTGCTCCTTTTAAACTACTGGGTTCGTATCTTATCTATGGAGACTATCTGTGGGGTGTCTTCATGCTGCCAATAACAGCACTACAATGCTATGCGCACCTAGAAATCCTCGTCTGTGTTTTCTCTATCAATGTCCAGTCTCTCCATAAGTACTCTGAACCACATTCACTGATCCGTGTTGCTGGTATTGTTTCCCAGGCCCAGATGAGATGGAATGTAAAATGAAATAAAATAAATAAAAAAGTAAAAGTAAAAAAAATAATAAAAAGAAAATGAATAAAAGTATTTGCAATTTTTTTTAAAAGGGAAGGAGACACTTTGGAATTTGAAGCAATACTCTGTTTCTTATAGTTTTGCTGATTATTAATGTGAATTAAATTTAATGAATATATCAACCTTAAAAAAGAAAGTAGAATAAATGAATGAGTGAATGAATTAATGAATTCAGCTTCCTTTCCTCTCCAACAGTTAGTTGAAGTTTCTGAGTACCAACAATATAAAATCACCTTAAACTACCAACTAAACTGATTTTGGCACACATATATAAACTTCTGGTCATAGTGTCTGGAGAGCCAAGAAACCAAGTGCTGAGAGCAGCTCTGTGGGGAGTGATCGCGAAACAGGATACGCGCCCGCAAACCTCAGAGGATAGATAAGACCGAGGTCCCGAAGCCCTCCTGATTTTAATGAAGTCTGCCACGCCGTCTTACATTATCTTCGGGTAGGAAGATCTTTGCCTCATCACCATTTGCTTTGCCGTGAAGGAGAAATGAGTTTGGTCCTACAAGTGAAGGGAGAAATAAACAAGGAGTGGCTGTTGGGCAAATAGTGGAGGAACCAGGGCAGATGCAGCAATGAGAAAGCCGCTGCGATTGGCGTGGGAAAGTGAGGGTTGTTGGGCAGAGCAGAAGGGTTGGGGTAGAAAGACAGACAGGCCAACAAGATGGAGAGGCCTGGGAGAGTGTGCTAGTGAAGAGGCCTGGGAGGCACGAGCCAGTAACGGACGCCAAAGCAGAGAAGCGAAAGCTGGCATAGAGGGTGAGTAGGGCTTGCGGAGACCTGGGGGGTCAGCGGGGACCTGTGGGGTCTGAGGGGGCCAGCGAGGGCCAGCGAGGAACAGCGGGGACCTGTGGGGTCGTCACCATTCACCATCTGCTGTCCTCTGCACATTAGGGTGGGAGCAGTGGCCCTGGACCACTACCGCCGTTTCTTCCATCCCTTGACCACTTAAGAATGCCCTGGCCCCTCCTTGGGTTCCGGACTGGGATTTTGTACGTCCAGAACAGAATGCATCAGGACTTCTAAAGTTATTTACCCCATTCATTTGCAAGGCTGCCTGGTGTCCACACGTGGAGCACCTCCAGTTGCTAATGTTTTTTTTTTTTTGAAAATGGTCATTCTTTTTTGTTAATTTAATAAATTTTTAAAAATGGTCGCATTGAACTCCATATTGAATAGCTTCTCTGAGAAGGGTTGGGAGTTTCCTGTTTCTCTGTTTACTGCAAATCATCACAAATGAAAGCAGTCACTCCCACATCTCCATCTTCAGAAGAAAGAGATGCCCAGTCCTTCCTTGACCCAGGTCCCACCAGCTACCATCAGACCAGGCACACAGCCATCTTCTGATGTCCAAATGAGAGCATTTGGCCTTACTTTCCTGACTTTCTTCCACTGCTCAGGAGAATGAGGTGGCCAGGCAGCGTCTTGTTCCTGCTGCTAACCACACGTTCCACCTTCTATGTCTTTTACCCGCTGACCCATGTAAATAATCTTGCTAAATGCTCATCACTCTTGTTAATCCCTCATGGTTTCTTGGACCTAACGAGGAAACAGAATTTAAGCCGCCAAGTAAAAATGTAAAGTGAGAAAAGAGATGTCTAATCCTAAACCCCATTTTGCAATATGTAGGGGTTTTAGCTGTCTGTATATGACTAGCCTATTTTAACCTGAATATAAAACCCTTTTCATTTTATTACTGAGTTTTAGGACGTATTCGTGAACCATATCAGGATATTTCTCAGAACCGTCAAAGATGTGTCATGGGGACTTTACCTGCGTTGATGGGTGGCCTTCCGATGCTGGCCAGCTTTTCTACTCTCTATCACACAATTTGAGTACAGCTTTCTTTTTGTTTCCCGTTTTATGGAGGGCATGCTTACACTGGCTTCTTCAAACAGGCCACAGATATGATTTCTAAGGTGTCTGGACTCAATCCTCAGCTTGGTACCTAAATGGGATACCTAGACACATCCCAAATCCACTAGTTTAGAGTATTCTCTTTGTGTACATGGCTGCTGAGTGTAATTGGAGCCTGAGAATGGAGTAAGATGACAATTTCCTTTAAAATGTGTGTGTGTGTATGCGTGTCTGCGTGCGTGGATTTGTAGGTTTTACATATATCACTGTGAGTATCTGAAGGTAAGTAGAAAACTTGTAGGAAGCAGTTCTCTTTTCCACCATGGGAGGATCCAGGAATATAACTCAGGTCATCAAGCTTAGTAGCAAGCACCTTTATCTCCTGAGCTGTCTTACTGGCACCAGGAAGGCAGTTTTAATAGAGTTCCTTTTCATTAAGATAAAAATAAAAGCAGCACTTCTTTACCCATTCTTTCCCTAGTCAGATGGAGCTTAAATTGACTTAAAATATTCACTGCTAAAACTCTAGACTCTGGAGTTCACAGAAAATGGAAAAGAGGAAAGTGGGTGATGACTAAGGAGAAACAGATTGAGTAGCTGGAATATGTGAAGTGTTTGAAGATTGTGTATTCATAGTAGGCAGAAATATAGTGAGTTGGCTTGATAGTTTTATAATCATGTGGATAGGCCTGGTAGCAAAGTGGCGTGTCTGCCAGCAGATTCGGAGCATCTGAGCCCTAATGGCCATTTCTGCAAAATAATGACAGTAAAAAAACACATAGACTAGCAGCATTCATTCATTTATAAACAAGGCCTTGCTATGGTTGGTCTTAAATTTGGAACTTCCTATCTCAGTCTATTATGTCTTAGAATCACAGGTGTGTGCCACCACACACAACTAGTTCACCATTTTAAAATTAGTATTAAGGTCTTTTATTGGATTTTTAATACATTATATTATAATTATACAATATGTTTTGATTGCATTATTTCTACTCTCTGAACTCCCCAGTTCTTTCCCATCTCTCTACCCATCCAATGTTATGTTCTTTCTCTCAGAAAAATAAATTAAACATGAAAAAACCAAAAATACAAAGAATACTGAATGAAACAAAACAAAAAGCTCATACAAAATACCTCAGAGTCCATTTGTGTGGACCAATTACTCCTGAGCTTAGTGTCTGCCCTGGAATGGGGTTGATATATGCTCAGTGACAATTCTTCAGAGAAAAGTGATTTTTTTTCTCCCCCAGCAGGTATCAACTTGCAAACAGCTTCTTGGTTAGGTCTGAGGCTTTGTGCCTGCCACCTCTTCTCTGGGCTGGGCTTTGTCTAACCTGAATTTGTTTAGGTGTATGAACTGTCACAATATCTGTGTGTTGATATGTGTATCGACCCTCTTTTGTTGAAGATGCTATTTTCATGGAGTCATACACCACCGCTGGCTCTTATAATCTTTCTGCTTCATCTTCTGCATAGTTTCTTGTGAGTTTAGGTCTATGTAACTTCTTAGGCCAATGACTAAACAAAATGAGCCTATTCTTAGTATTGTGGGTTTTAACTGGCAGTATAAGATGCTGTTAGAGAATGGGAATTGCAATTAAATTGCTTTCATATATGTATTCCCCAGCTCTTAGTCTCAGTTACAATTCTATGAAAATAAGTGAGGTTCAAAGCAATGAGAATATACAGACTATTTATTTAGAGCTTTCTAAATATGGGACTTTGTTGCAAGGAGCTGCTTGTTCGTTCTGGCCTCCCAGAACTGAAATAACAACATAGAAACTGTATTAATTAAATTACTGTTTGGCCCATTAACTCTATTTTTTCTTATTGGCTAACTCTTAGATATTAATTTTACCCAATTCTATTAATCTGTATATCACCACAAGGTTGTGGCCTACCAGCAAAGTGTCAGCATGTCCATCTCCAGCGGCAGCTCCATGGCATCTCTCTCCGCCTTCCTTCTCCCAGAATTCAGTCCAGTTTTCTCCACCTACCTAAGTTCTACCCTATCAACAGGCCAAGACCGTTTCTTTATTTATTAACCAATAAAGGCAATATATAGAAAGAAAGACCTCCCACACTAGGTCTTAGCCACTCCTGCTTTCATTGGGCAGAGACCCTAAGGCATGCGTGGTACTTGAATAGTTTTCTGGTGACATGATGGAAAGGCTCAAGTGATGCTCTGGCGAAGGAGAAATAAGTACATGCAGAACATCCTGTGTCATGGGCTTATGGAGAACTTATTTGGTTTTCTCTGTTGGCTTCTAAGTTGTAATTAGAACAGTGGCAAGCAAGAAGGTTGAAGTCATTGTCACAGTTATTCCTGTTCTAAATTGACTAATCAAGTTTATGTTTGTTTATGATTGATGGACATAGGAGTTTTAGACAGAAGCTACATTTTCATGCATGGTCTATATATTTGGTCTTTCACTGTTCATAAAACCTCATCCATATAATAGAAAACTAAGACCTGAAGACAGTTAACCATTTTTTTCTCAAACATAAAATTTGTTGATAAAAACTTTGCTCACATAATTAAGATAATTAATGTTTATTAAGTGTTTATCCTATTCTGGGTATTGATTAGTCTATGTGTGTTATTTATTTTTATTATATCTATATAGTGTGTGTGTGTGTGTGTGTGTGTGTGTGTGTGTGTGTGTGTGTGTGGACAGAGGCTACTCGCTGGTTTCCTGGATGCCCAGACCCAAAATAATCACACAGAAACTATATTAATTACAACATCGCTTGGCCTATTAGCTTAGGATTCTTATTCACTAACTCTTAAACCTTAAATTAATCCATTTCTATTGTTCTATGTATTGCCACAAGGCTCATGGTTAGCCAGTAAGGTTCGGGCATCTGTCTCCTTGGGCAGCTATATGGCATCTCTATGACTCTGCCTTCTTTTCTCCTCTGTCTCTGCTCAGAATTCCCACCTTGCTATATTCTGTACTGCCATAGGCCCAAAGAAGCTTCTTTATTAACCAATGGTAACAAAACATATTCACAGCATCCAGAGGGAAATTTCACATTGTGTGTGTGTGTGTGTGTGTGTGTGTGTGTGTATGCCATCCATGATGTGCCTGTGGAGATCAGAGGACAATTTGAAAGAGTTTGTTCTTTTATGTGACCATGTTCATCCCTGGGATCTAAATCAAGTCCTCAGGTTTGGCAGCAAGTATCTTTTTTCCACTGAGCTATCTCTCAAACCCTGTATATGCTATTTCAGTTCTTGTAGTAGGATTATAAAGCATTATCACTTCATCATTTTCAATTTCAAGAGTAAAAGGCCAGCACTCCAAATACTTTAGCTATTTTCTCCAAGGTCTCAGAGCTACTGATGGGTCCAGCCAGGATTTTAATCCCATAAGTAATAGATTGACAGCTACAATCTCTGATATACCATTAAATTGCCTATTTCTGTACTTTCTTCACAATATCAGCCTGTTTTATATTATGTCTATCAGAACTTACATTTTTCTCCATTTTCTGGATACTCAGGATATGGGTATAAATATAGGTAACTAAAAAAATCTTTCCACATGAACTGAAGAGATTCAGTCTTTTTCATATGCTTGAAAAATGTTGGATTTATGTAACTACAAATCAGGAAAATGCATGAGAGGCATGGCTATTAAATTATTAAAATTTGGAAATTGGAGAACAGAGGTGTAGAGGTGACAAAATGGATGGAGACAGGAAAGGATCCAGCCAAAGGAGTCTGGAGTTGATGGAGCTCTGCCGTCAGAACGCTTGTGCTGATGGTTAGTGAGATGATTCTTAGACAGCATAGACGGTGACTTTTACATCCTTTGTGTCAAGTAAACCTTTGGTAATCATTTCTTGGAAACGTTCAGTCCTTAATTCTGATTGTTGTGCCTCTGCTTATGATTGTGACAGATTCTGTGAGAGACTGAAAGAGCTGAGGGTCTTTATCACACAGTTGTGTCAGTCAAAGTTAACTGTAATGAGTCACCTTCCTCCAGTGTATCTTTCATATGCAAATCACTTTGTACAGGCAGAGATGATGCCTCAGCTTAGAAGCAGCAGAAGAAATATTTGCGTTCATACATGCATGTGTGCATGTGCGTGCACAAGCAAAAAGGGTCCAAATATGTCAGAAACCAATTTTCTTTGTCCCTCTATCTCTGGAAAGCCCAGATGCTCATGGTCTATGCCTGTCTTAAACTACCACTGTGGGATGTTGGAAGCATTGGTGTAGTAGGAACCCCAAACGTCTATTTGTGGAGTTGTTATGATAGGTGAATCTTCATAGATACATTCTCTACATCAGCGAACTTTATTTAGAATACATTTCCTCCCCAGACTCCATTGAAAAGAAAAACTTATAAACCAAATTATGACTAAATGGTGCTCACTGCTGGTAGACCCTGCTCTAAGACAGCACAGGACTGCATGGTTAGAAACACTTCTTTCGGTTGATAATTTCCATGGGTTTGGCCAAGGGTCTGTAACACTGCAGTCTCAGTCAGCTAAAATGCATCCATTCTGTGCAAAGCATATAGTCATAGCAGTTTTTAAATGGAATATTTAAACCAATTTCCACATTAAAACCAATATACACATAAAATCCTCTCTTGTGTTCATATCATTTTATTGTCATTGTCTTGCTCTTTCCATTTCATATTCCCTTAAGTTCTAGAAAGCTTGTTGTATCTTACTTTCTTCCCTAATCATTAAGCTATTGGTTTCTTGCAATCTAAATTATATACTTTTTGGCTAAGGATATGTGTTAAAGCTCTCTATGATCTATAACCAGATGAAATGGATACCACATACATGCTTAGTCTTTATCTTATGTGAACTTTTGGTCCTTCAGACTTTTTGGCTTCTCCTTGAAATTCCTTTCTGTTGTTCTCTCAGACCCAATTTGGTTTTTTTTTTTTTTTTTCTGATTTCTCTTAGTCATTGTCAAAGCTAATTCTCTCGGCATTCTTTTTCAAAACTAGTTTGTTTTTATCCAACTAGGAAATCCACAGTTCCTGACTCTGTTTTCACTTTATAAGTTTCTTACAAAAGCTGGAAATCTCTACCGCATCATCTTTAGCAATGAGGCAAATATAAACTCCCAGTGCTCATCTCTTCCCCCACATGCCAGTTTATCCGCACATAGACTTGGTTAGGGATCCAGCCAGTGTTATCTCTTCTCTCCACCTGATTCTGATTCTACATGCCCTCCCCTGCTACCTACCACACCCAGCTTCCCACCACCATTTGCTGTCTCGCTAACATGTTTTGCTTCCTAAATTTATGCTTAGCTTGCTTTCTTGGGAAACATCTCCATCACTTAATAAGCATCCTATAATATGCTGCTGACCATTGGGCCTATACTATCTTCTCATTAATATGTTCCTGTGGGAGATTAAATGATTACACAGAGATCTTGTGTACTTTTGTATTTTAAATGTTGATCATATTATACGTAATGAACACATTTTTTTAATGCAAGTTTAGAAAATAGACATCACAACAGCAATGTGATGCTTGAATCTTCTGGATCAACATTATCTAATTCCTTTATTGAAAATCTATCTGTATGAGGCTAATTGAGATTAATGAGAGATAATGTAACCACAGATTTTTACTTTCAAAGTTAAAATGCTTAGGGGCTATCGTATAGAATAACATGGATTTTTAAAATAGGCTCCTAGGTGAGATTTTTTTAAAACTTAATTATCTATTGTATGAAATAAAATACATTCAATAAATAAGAAACTATAACAAAAAGCTCTTTTATCATCACTACTCCAACCTGAAACTTTAGAGATGTTATGTTACTAAGCTCAATGATGCTTTTCAAGAAATATTTATGAGCATCCCATATTTGTCCATACTGTGAGAATTCAAAGAGGAATGAAGAGACATAATTTCTACATTCCAAGATGCAGCAGAAAATGCTGATAATTTGAAATTTGATTTCTGTATTATTGAAAAGGTCCATGGAGTGGTAATAAGACATTTGAAACTGTTTTCCTTTTAATCCTCTTTCTTCCCTCCATTCCATCTAGACTGTCACATAACAAGAGAGAGTGGAGCTGTCGAAATGGAATACAGTGATGGGAACTGCTTCTGATCCCGCTGTGTTTCCCCCAGGTATGGCAATGACAAATGTTTGCTGCATTCTTTGGCCTATGCAGTTTCCATTATCTCCCTCTCCCTCTATCTTCTATTTTATTTGCATGTACTTGATATTTCAAGTGCTTTCCGATTTATTAATTTCTTTAAATTCTATAATACAATGCCAGACATGAACCAATCTCCTCCCCTTCTGGGTCTAGATAATTCTGCCAAATCATTTTATTCATTGTTACTGGTTCCTTGTGGCATGACAACAAACTGTATCAGCATGACAACATTTATATCTAAAATAATTTAAATTAGTAGCAGATATTATGCCATAAGATGCTGTATAAAATTATATCAGTGGCATCCAAATATGCAGTGTACTATTTATTTCTTTACCTACTAATTTGAACATTTTGTAGAAAATGACTCTAAGATGCTTCTGGCTTAATTCCTTTGTAATAAATTCCCAGTGTTTCTTATTACTTTTGATTTCCCAATTCTCCAGATGGCAAACATGCACTCTATTTATTTGTTGTTTTACTAAGCATAGATTTCTTACTTGGTGCTACTATTTATATTATATCTTTGTATTGTTTTGTAGCAAATGAAAACTGTTTCTCCTGACAATTTAAGAAACTAGAAAATTAGTTATAAGCGTATTTTTCTAGTAACATTTAATGCTTCTCCATAGCTATATTATTGGGTGGACTGTGTGCATGTGTGTGTGTGTGTGTGTATGTGTGTGCATGCGCATGTGTGTAGGCCAGTGGTCAACTTCTGATGTCCTCCTCAATTGCCTTTCCCACCACTTCTTTTCTTTATTTACTTGAAATATTTATTTCTTTGTGTATGTGTGTGTGTAGTGTGTAGTGTTATTGTATATGTAGATGCTGTGTGTGTAGTGTATACAATTCTTTTACTTTTTGAGACAGTCTTTCAGTGAACCTGAAACCCAATCAGGCTACGCTGGCTGGCTGCTGAACCATGGGGACCTGTGAGAGTGTGAGCCCGCAAGTCTGGGTTTACAGTTTGCACCACCACACCCAGTTTGTACTTCTGCTCCTAGGATCTGAAATTAGCTCCCTGTGTAGCAGCCATTTTGTTGACTGAGCTTTCTCTCTAGTCCCATCTCCAGGGTCTCTCACTGGGACTGGAGTCCATAGATTTGGCTTGCCTGACTGACCACTGCTGTCTTCCTTCTTCCCCAGGACCAGGGTCCCAGATATGTACTGTCACACTCATTTTGGGTGTGCTAAGGATCCAAACTCAGGTCCTTATTGTTGAGCAACTGGGAGTTGAGTGACTGAACCATCCCTCTAGCCCTTGTTGAATGATTTTAGCTTCTATTTTGTATTTGAACAGATTGCTTAGTTCACAAAGCACACAGTTCATAGGGTAATATACTAAGTGTTGATAGCGTTGTAAATCCAAATAATTAAAAAGAACCTGAACATTTGTATTTAAATACTTCCATAGCGGTGATTTATGGAAGATTTACTTGCCCCATGTCATGATGACGATGAACCTACAATGACTTTCATTACAAAAGAATATATATAGGAAAGCATACCTTTCTATCCATCAGAAACACCCCGATATGATCACTGTTGCATTCTGGGCCAGTCGGGGAGTGGGAAGCTGTTGAGGTGCCCCATGCTTTAGAATGAGTCCTGTAACAGGAAACCTTAGCATTTATTAAATTTTCTCAACTACCAGCTTGTAGATGCAGTGAGGATAAAATGAGCCTTTTCTGTTGGACTTCATGCTAGTCCTCATTTTTTTCCTGGTTTCAGTCTAGTTTTCTTTCCCTGAAGATCACTCACTAGGCTCTGGTAAGGAACTAGAGAATAAAAATGAGTGAGGTGGGAGGGGACAGAGCATGGAGCTTTACCTGTTTCTAATTTAGCTCTCAGGCTCCGCAGCCAGGAAAGACCCTGTGACCTTCTACTGAGGGCATACTTAGGGGGAGTTAGACTTTCCATATTTATTAGATTTTAATTTTGGAACTCACACGAGATAGAGTTCTCCCTTCTTTAACAACATGTGCTTTGTATTAATTCAGTAGTCTACATTTTGAAGAAGATCATTTAGGGGATCTTGATGCATAAAAACTTGATACACCCTGGAGACGCTTCGCCAATGGCTACGATCCTTTTGCAGAATTAGGAAAATCAGCCCTGGGTAACAATTCTCAGTAGAATAACAGAAGCTGAGTCGGTAGGAAAATGGGGGATTACCAGGAGGTTATCCAATCTTTAAATCCTCCAAGGTCCATAAAAAGGACCAGCACAGTGAAATGAGATACCTCCAAAGAACAAATAGATTCAAATTTCCAAACCAAGGTTAAATACTGACTTGTTTTTGTTTCTGCTGTTGTCCAGCTATAACCTCGAAATAGTTGATAGCATCAGGCTTTGTTTTAGACCCTTACTACTCTTCTGTGCCTTAATGACACATTAATCACTGAGAGGAGTTGACAATATTTGTTTCCTTAAAATATACAAAAAAGATGGAAAAAAGTCAGGCCATATGCATGTGGGCATATTAGGGAAGGTAACAAAGGGAAGAAGAGAAGGGAAGGAAAGGAAGGGGATAGGAAGAAAAGGAATGGGAGAGAGGATGTGCAGTGAAGAGAGGAGAGAGGGCAAGAGGAAGAGAAGGAGACATTGAAAATTAAATATTAAGGTGTAGGTGGAAAAATACATTGCCACCTTCCTTAAGTAAACTTAACAATTTCTGTAGCAAAATTCTGATAAAAAGTGTAATCCCATTAGCAATATATGCTTGCTATGTAGAAGACCTGGATCTACAAACTAAAAACTAAAAACTGACCCTGCAGAGATTGTCCTGCTCTTCACATCAATTAAGATCCCATTCTGGTAGTTCAGCCACTTTTTCTTTATCATATGCAATCAAACCAAGCTCGGCTAAATTTCTGGGACTTTTGTTTCTTTGCAGTGTGGTCTCCAGGCCCACATAGCATTGTCCTGCCATATGCCATCTCTCCAACGTTGTGGAGCAATGCCATCCTAGATTTTTTAGGTGCCTGGTGGCTTGAGGCTCCCAGGTGTGGTATGGCTGGAGTCCTCACTGGGTTGATGCAGAAGAATGTGAATCTATCCCCTGAGCTCTGTCTACTTTATTAGTTGGTGCTGCATCCTTCTTGGGCTAGCCCACAACTTCTGTCTTCAGACGTTGCAAACAACTTTTGACCTATTGTAACTTGGATATGAAATGTTCTTAGTTGACATCTGGGTTTGAACACATATTCCTCAGCTGGTAGGAGGTTTCGCAAGGATGTAAGAGGCTTTTGGAAGTGGAAACTTTTGGAGAAAGAGGGTCACTGAGAATGGGCCTTAACATTTTATAGTCTAGCCTACTACCTGTCTCCTGTCTACTTCCTGATTCTGGACACAAACAGATCAGTGGCCTCCTGTTCTTACAGCCATTCTTTCCCCACTGTCATGCGCTATTTTCCTTCTTATGGTGTGATCAGAAATCAGCCCTCCCCGTTTAAGGCTTTGGGTGGTTTTATTGGTTTGTTTGGTTGGTTCACTTTTGGTAAGTGCTTTGTCATTTCAGTGAGAAAAGTAAGTACTATATGCCATTATAAAAATAGTATTTCATGGGGGCTGGAGAGATGGCTCAGAGGTTAAGAGCATTGCCTGCTCTTCCAAAGGTCCTGAGTTCAATTCCCAGCAACCACACGGTGGCTCACAACCATCTGTAATGGGGTCTGGTGCCCTCTTCTGGCCTGCAGGCACACACACAGACAGAATATTGTATACATACATACATAAATAAATAAATATTTTAAAAAATAGTATTTCATTAATGTTACTTCTTAGGACACTCTGTGGCTTAGAGAGCCAATAGATTTCAGATGATTATTGCTTATTTTTCCTAGCCGAAGCCCTGAGAGGAACCACTACAGTCTTTTCCTGAGAGAAAATGCTAACTGCCATTTCCACACACTCACCTGATGGACTGTTTTTACAAGCATGCTCTCACTAGAGGGAAAGAGACTCTTGATGATCCAGGAATTTAACAATACCACCTTATAAAACTAATTCCTAACTGGCAGTGGCAGCAGTAACATGATGAATTTGAGGTTTTATATAAAAAAGTGCATCATAATAGCTGTGAATTTGTTTTAGTGTATTATAGGAAACACAATAGGAGATGTGAATCTGTGTGTTCTGGTTAAGCAACTGCGACTGGCAGGCTATAAGCACAGGATAATTGATGTAAGCTGTGTACTAATGACCAGAAATGAAACAAGGAGAAATAACTTTGCTTGGGTGAAAGATCTTGAACTTGAATTTAGAAGAGGGGCTAACCATTAGGTTCATAAATGAAAAGGTACACACTTCAAATGCTCCAAGGAATATGAATAAACTATATAGAGTATTTTCTTAGTTTTTAATAAAGAGAATTTCTCAAAATGCATTTCCTATACTCTACTACATGTTAAAAAATGTAATCACTTGTATTTGAGTCAGACGTGGCCTGTTCTTTAGTTCTGAGGACAGTGGGAAACAAGCAGAGATATTTTTATTAGTAGTATTCCAGCCCACTTTTAGGCGACAGAGTTTGTAAGCCACAGATGAATATCTTTGGTCAGTTCTTCAACCTGGCAGTGCAAAAGTTGTAAGATCAATGAGGTTTGGCTGAACAGAGGGTACTTTTTGGTGATTTCACACCACTGAGGGTAACCATCTGGAGCACATGACTTCTCTGGTGGCCATGTAAAGGAGAAGAGCTGGAAGAGCAACTGGAAAGTTCCTGTCCAATCTCCTCTCCATTCTAATGGCCAGGAGGTCAGGTTTATGGTCTGCCTGGCACCGTCCTCAGAAAAGTTTATAAAAATCTGTTTTCCTGTAAACCTAGAAAGAGGAATTCTTGTGATGATCAGATGGTATTGTTTCTACCTAAATGCCCAGATACAACTCTTAATAATTGGAGAATTTTTATGGAAAATTTCTTCATTATATTTTTTACATTATATTTTTCACAATTATTTATATTTTAATAAAAGGGAATAGTATAATAAATTGAATCTCAAATAAGCATGCTGTATTCAGGTTTAGAAGATAAATGAAGGTTTATTTGTTTTTCAGGGACAATTTGGAATTTTTTCTTTATTGTAAAATGTCTCGTCTTTTTTAGATACTTCTATATAAATTCATGTTTAACTGAAGTGATTAAATAAATTCAATTTATAAAACATGACATCTCTAGTAGTTACTGTACTTTGTCATGTTTCCTAGTTGCCTAAACCTATATGAAGCTTGTGTAGATAGCGTAGAGTTTATGTCTTAGGTAAGAGAGAAGTTGGTTTTTTTTTTTTTTGAAAACAGACATATTCATCTTTACATGAAAGTAGCTGAATAATGATACGTACCAGCCACCCCAATGGGTCTCTAGTTAAGGCTTATATTTGATAACCAATGTCATCTGTCCTTAGTTTCCTGGTTGAAAAACAGTGTATGCCTTCTAGTTTGAATAGCTAGATGAAAGTCAATGATCTCCAGAATGCTTACCCTAACCAAATAGAAAGCATCTATAGATGAACTCGATCTTTCTTCACGCTTACTTCTTCATTATAAATAGTTCCCTATATTGCTGCAAGATAACCCTTCTGTACATTGTGAATATATGTTGTTCTCATTGGTTAATAATAAAAGCTATTCAACCAATAGCTGTGCAGGATGGGGTTAGGTAGGAACAATCAAACTGAGGACTCAGATTAGGAAGGGCAGAACAAGGAGAGACAGGAGCAGCTGTCCAAGAAACAACATATCAGCAGACCAGTAAAAGCCATGACCACATGGAAATACATAGATGAACAGAAATTGGTTAATTTAAATGTAAGAGCTAGTTAGTAATAAGCCTTAACTATAAGCCAAACAGTTTATAATTAATATAAGTTTCTGTATGATTATTTGGGACAATGCAGTCAGGACATGAAAGTTTAGCATCTGTTTACACAGTATTGAAAATGTCATTTGAAAGAATTCCATGGTTTTCTTAAAGAAGAATGTATAGGGTTTGCATTATAAATTATTGTCTCTCCTTGAAAAAGATTGAGGTAATATGTCTGCACATAGCATGAGAATATGGCTTTCAAACTCTGGCCCTGCCATTTCCTAACCTCTAGTTTATTTTGTTACATACTGACCAAATTTTTGATATTTTATTATGAATTTTATAAGAAAAGTTATTTCATGTTACTCATCGAGTGCATTTAACTTTGTGACATATTAACTCCCAACACAGAATCTCAGTGAGTGTGTTTTATGGTGACTGCTCACTCTAAGATATTTATTCATATTTTTTCTTGAGTATTTCACCCCTTTTCTAATCCTTCTTTCTCTCCCACCAGAAATCCTTTATTGTTAACATTTCATTGAGTGTTCCTTTCTGGTTTGTAAGACTGCTTTTGAAAAATGGCTGAATTGCTTTGTATTCTATGAAGTCACACCACTCATGTTTGCGTGCATACGTGCATTTTATGGGCATGCTCACAAAGGCCTTTCTCATTTTAGTTTCCTATGATTTGATATATGAGTGCTTTATTCTTTTTAATTTAGACTCTTTAAATTAAAGAGTCTAATTTTTTTTAACAAAAACAAGAGCCTCTTGTTTTTGAGGTCATGTAGTTCTGTAGTCTAAAGCAGGAGCAGTAAACACTCCTCATGATTCCATTTAACCAGGCTTCCACACAAAAACTGATTAGGAAATTCACTGCACTCTGTTATCACGTTAATACACAGAATAGCATATTATGGAGCTCTGAGAACTGTTTTTATCTTGTTTCTCTTCAGGAGTGCTAACCATAGCCCCTCTCTGAGACCTTGCCAGTGTCTATGGCAGGTGTATCCAGTGAACACTGACTCTGAACTGCCCAGATAAAGAATCTTGCTAAATGGTCTTACTTCTTAAAGTTCTGGGGATAGCTTTGTGCTATGTGGCTAGCAGCTTGTTGGGAGAAGTAGATGTGTATATAGTATATTTCAAGTTTAAGCTCTTGTTTTTGCATTTCTTGGCCAAGATTCCTGTAGCAATTTTTCAAGTTTAACAATTTTTTAGGGGAAGGATTGCTATAAAGCATCTGTCAGAAACACACAGTCCAGGTCAATAAATAATTATTGACATTCTAAAGAAATAAAACCAGAAGGCACATTTGGGGGAATCATAAGTAGTATCTGAAAACAGAATGTATCTGCTAACTTAGAAAATCATTAATCCCATTAAATTTTGAAAACTTCAACTTTGCCATAATTGTGATTGTTCATTTTAGGCAAAAGGTAGTTATTAACTATGAATAAGTTAAGCATTTTACATTTTGTCAGATGCTGTGTTCCTCAGTATGCCCACTGTAAAACTGTGTGATGTGACTCACAGGTGAATCATGATTTAGTACATGTTAGTGACCTATGTAATAATTTCACATCATGAAAGGTGATTTGAACTGCTTGTCATTCACTTTATCTCAAGTTGTTACCAGAAGGTGAAGGGCTCATCTCTCCCCTCAGACAACTTCTGAATACATTGTTAGATATGTTTGAGTGTGTGTGTAGAAACTGCCTCAGTTCTAATTTGATTTGTGTGAGAAAGATGGTATTGAATCTTTCTGAAGATGTGTGTAGCTTTATCAAAACTGTGAGTTGTATTATTTAATGTGTCTTAATGTGATTGGATGTAATACAGATGTAATACAAAATCAATAGATCTTTATCAAAAAACAGTTTAGGAATCACAGCATCAGAAATGAATAGTTTAAGAAAGAAAATATTATAGATGTGAGTAACATAGCTGTTGAGCAATCTTCCTTTTATGCTTTTATGTATCATTTTCCAATACTTTCATGAAACGCTTTATCAGTATATAATAAGTACAAAAAATGCCAGAAGATATTCCTTGTAAAATTGATTCAGAAGTCATAAATTATTAATGGCTTCCATTGTGTTGTGAATAAAACGTGTAGAACATATTGAGAGATGTAAGCCAGTATTTGATAGGCATGCACTATTTAATAATGCTTTCAATTTTTTTCTGTATTTGGCAAACATTTTCCTTTGTTATTTTCTGAATCATCTTTGGAAATAGTCGTCAGGGATGAACCATAATGATTGCATCTGGAGCATACAATAAGGAAGTCATGTCTTTAAGCTTTACAAAAAACACATATGTTCCAGTAATTTTTATGCATTACAAACTCAATTTTGACATATAAAGTCAAGTTTTTAGAAAAAATTCTGTTATCCACAATTCTTACAAAAATTCAATTATTTTTGAGTTTTTATTCTGTCAAACTACAATAGCAGAAAATGGTAGCAAGTGAGAAACAAAGAAGAAGAGAGATAAGAAATGTTTAGCCCTCTCAAATATCCAGATCAGTGGGAAAATGCACAATGACACAGTTATTCAGAAGACTCCATATTAAGTGCAGTATAAAGCTGAGTTATTGAGTTGTTCAAGTCCTGGGAAAAGAAGGCAGATGTGTTACCATGAGAGGTAATCTGACAGAGACCCCAGTAGAACAAAAAATGGCTACATAAAGCAATGGTGAACTTGGCTCCTATGGCTTGACTCAGTGGGTAGCATGGGTACAGTGCAAAATACGCAGCAGAGCACAGGGTGACAACTATGGCCCCAAGGACATTTTTATTGTCCCCTGGATCTGTAATTTCTAGTCTCGATATAAACATTTCTTGCTAACAGCAAATGTGTATAAGAATCTAGTCAAAATGGTAAGTATATTTCAAGGCAATATTATAAAAAGTTCTGTATTAATCTTGGTAAGTGTGTCAATGGCAGGATGCAGGAGAATTGGCAACAACAGTCTATAATAGTAACAGATGTGGGGGTAAGATGATTTAGTCAAATATTTTGGATCCTTCACGAGCCATGCCTACATCATTTCTAAGAGAGTGTTTTTGTAGCCTTGTCACTGTTTCTAGTGATCTAATGTCCCCTACCTTACCAGTAACGTTATTGTTTAAAAATAAACTCAAACGACCAAAATCATCTCTCCATGGTTGCCAAAATATGCCTCCAAATGGTGTGGTAACCCAGACTGCCATTTTTGGAACATAACCTATAGGTATGGCAGCTCAAACTCCTTCTCCTCTCTCAAACCCTACCATCTGCACTTGTTGGTAGACACCAACCTCATCCTAGCCAAAACTGTGGCCGGAGATTGAGAATAGACTTAGACTTCAGCTAGCATCCTAGTTTCCTGGAAACAGTTCATCTATTGAATCAAATTTTAGACACCTACATAAATAGAACTAATTACAATCCTCTGAGGGCAACTGGAATCGTACCAGAGAGTTAGCTACATTTGAAGGGAAAGCTCTCCAACATAAAACTCAAAATGTCAGCAAACTTTCTAACACGTGCAAAATGCTAGGTTGTAGAATGAAAATGAAAACAACTGAGCTGTGAGGCTGAGGCCTAGGCAATGCTCAGGGCACTGGTGTCATCATTCTTTCATTCCATGGGCAAGTGGTAGATCTCATTATGTTCTCTTAGAGGGTGTGTGTGTGTGTCTGTGTGTGTGTGTGTGTGTGCCTGCATGCACTTGTTTGTGTATGTGTGTGTGTGATGGATGTGCATATGTGCATGTGTGAGCCCCCATGTCTCCATGAGTGGAGACCAGGGATTAAAAGCATCTGTATTCTATGACTCCCCACCACACATTTTGAGGCAGGATCTTCCGCTGAACCCACATAACACCTTAAGAGGTAACTGACTAACCAGTGAGTCCTGGAATCTTCCTGTCTCTACATCCTGAACTTGAGCATTATAAATACAAGCCCATCATTTACCATTAAAAATATTTTTAATATATGTGTGTGTGACTAAATGTGGGTTTTTGCTGAGTGCAGTACTTTTGCGGCCAGAAGAGTACATCAGATGCCCTAGAGCTAGAATTACAGGAGGATGTCAGGCACCTGATATGCACAGTGGACACTGAACTCTGGTCCTAAGGAAGAGCAGAAAGGCATCTCTCCATCTGTTTACTACTGTTTAAATGGGTTCTAGGAATCTGAATTCAGTTCCTCATGCTTTCTCAGCTAGCACTCTACCAACTAAGCATCTCCCCGCTTCCATTTTCTCTGCTGTAAATTCTGTCTTTTATGCTTCTAAGATGTTTTCTCTTTAGTTTATTTTGATTTCACTGAGCTGGGTTTCTCTCCTCAATAACTGTAAAAGAAACCCTTCGGATTAGTATAATCAGGACCATAGGTCTGTTCTTTCTACTTCTGTGAAGATCCAAATCTAACCAAGGCCTGCTGTTACTATTGACCATCTGGATTTGCTGTGTGTTCATTACTGTCTATACTAAGCATGCTATCTATACAGACTACATATCTCTACTCCTATAGGGAGGTAGACATCGTTAGAATATTTTACATATTTGTTGTTTGAATAATGATGTTCAGTATGTTTTAAATCTTAGCTCTATTATGGAGTAAAAAGATGAATAAAAAAAAGAAGTTTTTTTTTATTAAGAACTCTGAAGGATGTGAGATTTTCAGATATAAGATGGCCAGTTAGCAAGCTTTCTAGGCTCTATAATAAAGAATGCCTGAGGGGTCCAGGCAAGATGATTGGAAGGTTTCGGTGAATTGTCAGGTGAAATGAAGTAGATCTTTTTGTTGATTTTAATTTATACTTTTGTATTGAATCGGTTCCAGAATTAATAATTACTTGCATTTCAATTTCTAGGACATTCTGTGCATATTCTTGCTTTAGGAACTGTGAATTTTCATTAACTGTATATGGGAAATTTTTCCCTGCTACTGTCACATTCCAGATCTCAGTTCATTATGGTCAGATGATATTCCTCTATAGGACTTCTGAGAGCATCTTGAGGTACACACACACACACACACACACACACACACACACACAAATGTACACACACAATCATTGGACACAATGTTTTCTAAATCTCGCTGTGATATACTAGTTTTATTTTTCTTTCTCAAGATAAAGACTCATGTACACCAACCAGGCTAGGCTTAAACTTGCTATATCCCCGAGGATGACCTTAAACTCCTACTCCTCTGTTTTTAATCTCCTAGTGCTAGGATTATAGGTGTGTCACTTGTATTCAATACAAGGGTTGGAACCCTGAGCTTTGTACTAGACCATCACTCTAGCACTTGAGCTACATCCCGAACCACATTGTGATTAATCCTTTTTCATGGGTCATTAGTGTGTCTTTCTTCATTTCTACAAACATCAATTTTTGAGTTATCAAAAGTTTTGTCTTTTCTTTTATAAAATTATAATAACTACTTCATTCTAAAGTAATTACCTGTTTACTAAAGATTGCAAAGAAATGAAAAACAAGATGTGTCCTTTTACAGATAAGCACATCAATGTTGTCTACACACCGTAACTTCAGCATAGAGATAGCACCACAAAATCCACACTGACACAAACAGAATATTTTATTCAAATTTTACTAGCAATATTGGTAGGCATTGTGTGTGTATGTGAGTGTGTACATGAATATTGTGTTACCCTATGTGTAGCTCTGTGTAACCACCATGGACAACATCAATGATTGCACCATCCCATTCCTTCATATAAGCTGTTACTCATCTCTAGCTTTGAGCAACCACTAATTCATTCTTTGTTTTTACATTTTGTTAGTTCATGAAAATAAATGGAAGCAAACAGTTTGAATCCTCTGGAAACTTTTATTTTTTCCACTTAGCATTTTAATTTTCAGTTCATTCAAATATTTGCCATGTCAGAGTTTAAATAGTCTTCCACCCATTCCTTTCTTTTCTGTATCTAAACTGTATCCCAATGCCAGTTTGGGCACTGATGGATATTTCAGGTAGTAATCAAGTTTTGATTGTTAGGGATAAAGCTACAAAGAACATTCTTGTACATGTGTGAACAAAAAATGTTATGTGTTCTTTCTTGGGTAAACATTCAAGAGCACAACTGTTGATTCAGTTGGGTAAGTTCTTTGCTGCTGATGTTAACGGGAACTGAAAACTATTCACCAGAATAGCTGTACTATTTTACAATCTAGCAACAATGACAAGTGACCCAGTTTCTCTACATCTTTGGTAAAAGTCAGTGTTTTATTTTAGCCATTCTGATGGGCAAATTTTACTCATGAGTTAGTGCCAGATGTCACGCTTCCACAGATATCTTCCTGATATTTTATTTAAAATATGAAAATAAAACTTGCTGAGTCTATTTCATGCTGCTTGTATAAATATGTATTTAGGGATAACCACTTGGGGTTGGATAACCTGCTTGATGGGTTATTCAATTCTTCTACTTTAACATAATTTAGCATTAATTTTGTACTATGTAATATGTTCTATAATATTATAATTTCATTCTACCACTACCAATCTTTTTGGCTGATGACTAATGAAAGACAGACTCATTGATTCACAATATTAAAGTATTTTTCTTTGTAATTAGGCTTTAAAATACTCTCAAACAATCATGCCAGAAAATGAGAAAGATCCAGCTCATCCTGGGAGGAGCAAGAGCAAGATTACCGCAGGTGATTTCCTCACAAATGGCTTTTCTTTGCAAACCAATGAGTAAGCAAAACCTGGTAACTCACAGAAGACAGCAGCTGCACAGACCTGTTGGGAGTTCAAAAGCCAAAGCTAGCAGTGGTGAAGAAGAGAAATAACACAAAGGAGTATGTTGGTTTGGGAACACCCACAACCTGTATTTTCTCCACTGTTTTCTCTGTGATCTTTACTACTGAGTGACACACATAAGCCATGCCATGGTATGCTCAAGTCAGCTGTTTCCGGCTCACGTCTGTCTACTGTCTACATCTCTCCCCTGGAGCTTGAGAGAAGCCATGGTGGTACTATTTCTTTACTGTTGGATAGCTAGTTATTAAGTGACTATTTAAAGTTCTAAAAATGTGTTGAATTTTATAGCATTGTCTATCGATTTGTATTGTTCCATCTCCATGACCCACAGAAATATATCAGCACCATTGCTTTCTTGGGGAGTTAATTTGTTGATGGGCATGAGCTGTGAAGAGCTGACTCAAGTATGAACCCTACCATCTTAGTCATCACACAATCTCTAAACTCTCTAGTTTCTGTATACACCAGACAATCTGTGCACAAAATATTGAACTTCTTTAAGCAGGGTCCCAAGATGTCCCAGCTCTGGTAAGTCTGTGAAACTAAAGCAGACTGCATTATTTACACTTATATCTCGCAGGCAACCAGCTTTCAGGTGAAGAGCCATCTTTCATGAAGATAAATGGAGCGTAAATACACCAAGCTCTTAAAGAGATGTGTGTCTTTGTTGTTTGATCACAGGACCACAGTGTGAGGTCTTTCTGGTTAACTTCTGGGGTGTTGTTCAGCACAATGTGTGTATTAACAACTTGAAAACTCTCTCCTGCTCTGTCAGTCATGGTGAAACAACAGTGGTCAAATCAAAACACTCATCATGCTCCAAGTAAACAGCAACTTGGCTAATTATTCCAAGTTGAAATAAATAATAGAAGACATTAAAAAACTTCTACAAATAGTTGTAGCTGTGTCAATTTATAGAAACCAATGGTATTTTCATATGAATCATATTTATACATAATTTGGGACAATAATTTATAATTCAATAAATTTCAATTTTATAACCAAAGTACCTTTAAAAAATATTTTAAATTTCAAGCCAATAGTCTCACAACACACAAAGTTTCATTTTGCAGTAGTATCACATCTCTGTTAGTTAAAATCTGAATATGTATTCATATTTATTAATTTTTATAAGTTTCATAATACACAATGAAAGTATTCTGAGATGTGATCACACTATAATCTGCAATTGGAATATTGTTACTTTGCTGCTATTAGAAGATATAAAAACTTTCAAGGTGTGAGTCTTAAGACTGGGGGTATACCTATAGCAAAGCTTTACTTATCATGTAGAAGGCCTTGAGTTTGGGCTTCAGCCCTAAGCAAAAAAAGAAAAAAATAAACAAAAGAAAAAAAAAACAATAAATGGGGTCAAGTAGGAAGCTGCCAATTGGATTTCTACCAAGTTAATTTATAGTCAGGATGCTGTTTCTCATGAAGACATATTCTTTGAGTGCAGAGGTTCCATAGTTTTTGTTAGTACAAATTGAGCAGTCAGAAGTATTCTGCCATAAGCTTTCTCAGACAGGAACCCTCCTGCTGACAGCTGCTAGGCGGTACATTCTCAAATGTGCGTGAGGTGTGCGTTTCAGATTTACTCTGATCTCCTGTGTCAGAGCCTCTCCCAAGGGAGAATATGGATTTTAGACCTGTAGTAAACTTAGATATAATTGGATACAAAGCCATTCTTTGATGCCTTGAAATATTTTGGTTATTATCTGTCAAGTCTTTGTCATAGATTATGTGACTGAGATCCAGGCTGCATCATCCTTAGTATTTCTTGTCCCTGGCCTCCTGATTAGATGAAGCATGTTTATTTACCTTCATTTTGGTAGATTCCTTTCTGTTTTTCCTTTCATCTCTCAAAGTTGGCTCTATTTTATTGGGCTACATTAGTCAACACAATAATTTTATTTTATAAAATAATATGGTAATTTTATTTTGTGTATTATTTTATATACTACAATATATGAAAATTTATCAATTCTATATTGTCAGATATTAAAATACTATCATACATATTTAATTTGTTGAATACATATTCTCCCATCACTCAATTTTAAATTCACTAAATCATTTTATATGCTCTATAAAACCTATGGCTAAATTTCACTTCATTATTTAAACAGAAAATCTGCTGCCTGTGATCTGAGCACATTCATAATTATATAACAGTCTAATATGTTCTATTTTCATTACATTTTATATTTATATATATATATATATATCCATAAATATACATACACATGTGCAGCAATGATTATTTGCTGTCCTTACTAGTACTAGAGGGAGCTTGTCATTATGTTAGTTGCTCAAAAAGTGATGGATTTCTTTCCTGTAACTTAGAAACTGTTTGTTTGATCCACATTATAAGCAATACCAGCACTAACTTGGGAGCTTTTCTTCCCTTTCTATTGCATCTTTTAAACACCTAACAGAGCAATGGCCATTTTGTTAAAGCTCTAACTACAGGGTATGCTTACTGCATGTGTACTTTCCACAGTAGTGACTAATACCATCGCTTTGTACCATAGTGCAGCGGATTGTGCCTGTTAGAGCACACACACGTAAGCCCACTATCCTGTGTAACTTCCATGTGATTTACAGGTAGCCCAAAAGCTAACATATTCAAAACTAATTTAGTAATGTTGTGTCGAAATATTCAGTGTATGATGGATACCCACTATATGATGACCTATTGCCTTCTGCAGGGCGGGATGACAGAAATACTTGGTCACAGTTCTCAAAGGCCCACAGGATTTTGCTGTTGCTTACAGACTTGAAGGGCAGTTTTATTGGTTATATTTATTGGTTCAATATGATGGTGAATCTTTATTTTCTGAGAAGCTCCTGGGGGATAAATAATGCTCATCTCTGGGTGTGTTTGATGGCATTTCTAGAGAGTTTACTAAAAAGAGATCTCTAGTCAGTGTGAGGAGCACACTCTCCTAAGCGAGGGGAAGAAGGAGAAGGTCATTACAGCACTGAGTTGTCTATGCTTCCTGGCCACCTTTATGAGATCTACTTTGCTCCAGTTCTCCTGTCTACTCAGGATAGGCTACGGTGGTGAAGCTCATCTCTCAAACCTTTAACCTAGATTTCCATTCTCTAGTATATTTTTCTCCCCTTCTCCTTACCATTGGTGTTTTGGGACATGATAACTGACCCTTAAAACTAATATTTATTTTGTCTCTTTCATAGGTAAAACATGTCTTGAAATAAAGAGTCTCAGAGAGAAGGCGAGGGCATTAACAATTGCAGGTATCACAAACATGTACAATCTCCATCTCTACTTTTTCCTGTCATTTACTTGTTGTCTTTTAAAAATTGTAAATGTGAAAAAAACTGTAAATGTGAAAAAAATTGCAGGTATTCCCAAGTTTATAATGTTTGAGAAGTGTCATTTCTTTAAAAAATACTCATCATTATTGATGCATGCCATATCTTTTATTTCCTTTGTTATTCTGTATCATGTGCACTTATACACATATTAAATGGATATATAAATATGAATGTTCTTCAGAAATGACTGTGATGAGATATCATATATTTACTGGGATCTTACATGTCTTAGACTTAAATACTTTCCATATATTATATCCCTAAATTTCTCACTATAATAAGAAATACATTAGCTTTACTAATATGAAGTGTTATTTTATTAAACTTCATTATTGCCAAATTTAAACTTTTAGTACTACCTATAATATTTATATTATAGTTGTATTATTTTATTATACTTTATTATTGTTATTAAAACATTCTGTTTCTTCATTATGGATTATAAATTTAATAATAGGATGACTCAAAATATTTTTAACTTAATTTATAAATTTTAAAGGATTTATTTATCTTATTTTATGTGTGTGGATGTTGACTTGCATGTATGTATAAGTTGCACATGTGTATCATGCCTGTGGTGACCAAAAGAAGGCATGTGATGTCATGTAACTGGAGGTACAGGTGGTTATTGGTCACTGCTGTGTGCTGAGAACAAACCATGGTTCTCTGCAAGAGAAGTCAATGCTCTTAACTATTGAGCTGTCTTTCCAACCCCAAGTTCTAGATTGATAGTTTGAGCCACTTCAACTTTGCTTTTTCATAATTTTTCTGCATTATTTTTTATTACTTGGGTATTCTTTGAGAATTAATTTAAAACACTTGTGTAGATTGTGCTGTTGTCTGGTTAATACTGTCACATGACTTTTAGTGTTAAATCATTTTATCTTGATTTGGCATATTTAATATAAATTTAGCTTTATTTCATCTTATTATAAATAAGTGAACTTTAGAATATGCTTTACCAATACAGATTAATAAGAGAAATATCATAAACTATTCCATATATACTAGCATATTATAATATTATTATATTATAGCCTAATAACATAAACAAATATTTTTGTAAGTTATAATTATATATTAATGTGCTTCAGAATTTGCATACTCTATTATTATATTTGAATATCTCTAAATGAAATTTTATTTTATAATTTATAAACAGTGAAACAAATCTTATATTTATAATTCAATACACTTTGGTAACAACAAATATGCATGAAACCCTTATTCCAGCTCACACAGGAAATATTTCAACCACTACACTAAATTTTTTTCTTCAGTAAGCAATTTGTGTTTTGATATCTATCATTGCATTCAAGTTTTGTCTTTCTTTGTTTCTGCTTTGAGTTTTTGAGACCAGGTCTTATTATGTAGCTATGGCTGCTTCTTCTTCATCTCTTTTCTCCTATTTTGATCTTATCATATTTAGACACAAATCAGTAATCAGGGACCACTGCTTGAGCTACACAATTACAACAGTCACCAAAGTTATCCCAAACTCCCTTTTCTCCTTCGGCTTCCTGTCTATCTTCACCTGCTTCCTCTCTCCTTCCTTCAGGCCATGGACTCTGAGCAAGATGTTAAACAGGGGATGAGGCTCGCCTTTCCCTGGCCTTCCCCAACTCCCCAAGTGCTGAAGTTACAAGAGCTGGCTTAGATTTTCTCGAATTTTCTAGCTATGAAACCATAAAATTCCCACAGTGTTTCCTGTTTTTTCTTTTCTTCAGTATACGTCCTAGATTCACTGGTTTTGAGATAAATTCACTTGTCCTTTGTCAGTGCTTAACATTTATACAATGGAAAGTACAGAATTCTTTCTATTTTTTTTTTTTTTGTGGTGAGCATTCTTTTCCTAGCTTGTATTCTGTGACTGGAATTAAAAACTAATTTTCTTGAACAAAAACTTGAGATTATGCTTGCTTATGTTATAGATGTGTTTAATTTGATAATATCCTCTTAAACTATGTGTTATCTGTGAGAATTTTTAAATACTTTGGGGGTTCTAAAGTGGCTTGTAAGGTTCCCCTTCTCTATATTTCCTCTTTCCAAAGGTGGTCCAAATTAACAGTTTCTTGATGTAGAAATTTCATTCACACTTAAAAACATTTATTTTATAATAATACACAAATTTCTACTAAAAAATATACCCCAAAATAGACGTGCTACTCCTTTTGAATAGTGTGAGCTAAGCTAGTTTCTTCAGTGCACAGTGACGAATGTGCTTTCTTCTAACAGCTTGGCATTTTGATGAATGCATTCTTAAGAGAGTTAAGCCAATTGTATAACAACGAAAATATTTTAAAATCCCTATTTTATCCCTTAATATTTATAGTATATATGGTATGAAGCATAACAGTTTTGCAATGTAGCTTCTTAGCTTTTTGATATTGTATGACTTGTTTCAAATGGTATATGAACAGCACACTAACATGCTTGTGTTTATTTCCTATAGAAAATGTCAGACTGCAAGGGCCGGCAGAATTTGGCGTTTCCAAGAAAGCAGAACATCTTTATGAAAGTAAAACAACAAATACAGATGGTAAGAGCTGAATACAAATCATATAGAAAACAGCAAAGTCTATGTTTGTGTCCATTCACTCACTAGTTTGTGACATCAACACTGTGTTTTTACCAAGAAATAAATAATGACATGTTTTTATTAACCTATAATGGTAGTTAATAAGAATGCAATATTGTTATATAGTTTGTCAATCATGAATAGATGATGACCAGCCTAGATCATGAGATTTGTTGTATAATTTCAGAAATGAGTGCAGGTTTGCCTCTTCTGAACCATGCTCATGGCTGGTGAGCGACTTTTGCAAAATGTAGAAAGATTGTATAGTTGTAAGTGTCTGTACTTTAAGTCTAAATGTGCTTTCAATATTGTGTGTGGAAAGACATGAAATGGGTAAGAGGATGCATATATTTTAATCTTGACTTTGGAAAATTTTACTCTGGGGATTTACAATTTAGCACAATAAAATGTGAATATGTTACTATTGTGGGCTTTTCATTTCTCTCTATTCAATGCAAATCTTGAATATAATTTTATGATCTTAATAGAGTTTATTGCCTATAATCAGCTGTAGATGGAGACTGCTTGTTTGTTTCCTAGCTACTCGGACATGAATATTCACACAGAAAATATATTAATTACAACACTGTTTGGCCAATAGATCTTGCATATTTCTAGATAACTCTTGCATCTTAAATTAACCCATTTCTATTAATCTGAGAATTACCATGACTATTACCAACCAGTAAGGTTCTGGCTGGCAGATGGCATCTTTCTTCTTTGGCAGTTACATGGCTTCTCCCTGAATCTTGGATATGTGCTCAACTATGTTCATAGCAGCATTATTTGTCATAGCCAGTACCTGGAAACAACCTAAATGCTTCTAGATCAAAGAATGGATATGGAAAATGTGGTATATTCACATATGGAGTACTACACAGCAGAAAAAATTAATGACATCTTGAAGTTTATGGGCAAATGGGTGCATCTAGAAAACATCATATTAAGTGAGGTAACCCAGACCCCAAAAGACAAATATCATATGTAGTCAGTCATAAGTGTCTTTTAGACACAAAGCAAAAAAAAAAATCAACCTACAATTTACAACTCTAGAGAAGCTAGGCAACAAAGAATATCCTAAGAGAGACATTCATGGATCTAATCTACATGAGAAGTAGAAAAAGACAAGATTTCCTGAGTAAATTGGGAGTATTAGGACCATGAGAGAGGGTAGAAGGGGAGGAGAGAGAAAGGGAAGAAAAATATATAGCTTAGTAAAAACAATTTTTAAAATGACATGGAAAAAAGAAATAAAGATTGGTGAATTCAGTATTCACTGGATTACCCTCCCGATTCTAAAAAGAAAGAAAAAAAAATGACCCTTGCAAGAGGTGTATAACCTTGCATGCCAAATGAAATGTGAGTTTAAACAACAATTTGTTTCTTTGACATAAATAATGCCTGAATAGATTATTAGAAAAATATTAATTGCAGGTGATACCAAGTAAATATCACCAGCAAGAAGTATCTTCAGTGGTTTGCAGAAGGCCAGTGTATGTAGTCTGCAGGCATTAAGATAAACATTAAAAGGTAAGAAGAGAGATGAGCGGAATATTAATAAATAAACCTGCCTGATAAAGTGAGGAGTTGATTTTTGCAAGCAAAGCAGAATATAGAAAAGAAATTACTGGAAGCACAGGACAGATTGGATTCAAACATGAGAAGCTGGTTCAAATAAAGTGAGAAAAGACGAAGACACAGTCAGGGAACAGTTAGAGTTGAGCCTTATTTCTCAGTTTCTTGCCTGATGTCACATGATCAAAACCTTTTTGTGTAATCCATTTTCATATGGTGTTCAATAGTTATATTTTAACTTCTCAGACATTACATGATCCTTTTTTGATTCTTCCTAGATCAATAATCTTATAAGTCTTTAGCATTGATCTAGGAAGAATCAAGAAAGGATCTAAAAGGGCTACAGAATATGGCTGACATCTGATAAATATCATGAGGCTCGTGTAGGATTCCATAAACACGACAAAGATTTAAGACCCTTTCTTGGACCAATGCTTATAGGAGCAGGCACGAGGTGAATGAGAAATGGGGAATTCACAGACCTTTGCACTTGAGAGGCTGAAGCAGGTAGATTGCTCTAACTTTGAGAGAAGCCTGAGATACAAATGCAGACCCATCTCAAAAAGGCAGAGAGGTAGATTAAAAGATGACTAAGTTATTTTAGAATTTGGTTATGAGTAGAAGAAAACAGTTAATTTTATAGATACAGAGTTTTCAAATGAGGTTGGAGCCTTCGAGTCTACCTCTAGCTAGACTTTCTGGAATGCAAACTTTAAGAATCAGACAGAATAAGAGACAAAGAGCAGAAAACCCCAAAATTTTTATCTTGGAATGTAGTTACTCACTGTCAACTTTTTAATTCATGGAGAAATGAGAATTGGATTACAGAAAGTTATTAAAGAGAATATTTCCCCCTTTTTGCAATGTTTAGTGTGTGTAGGCAGGGGATATATGCCAAAGCATGTATGTGGAGGTAAGCAAACAACTTTAATGGCATCAAATTATTCTCTTCTTCCATGTTTGTCCCAAGGAGGACACTCATGTCATCAGGCTTGGTGGCAATCACCTTTAACACCTGAGCTTCTTGCTGGTCCCACTTCAAGAAATATCTGTCTATAAAACTTTGTAGAGTTGAGTGGGTTCAAAAAGAAAGAAAATAATACAAGTATTGTGTTGAATTCTAACATTAGAATATAAATCGTCATATTTATCAACATAAATTTAAATATCCATAAAATCTGCTCCTTTTAAGTATCTGGGTTCATGGCTATTGATAAATGTGTGTGTGTGTGTGCATGTATGTGTATCTGAATAACTACCACTGCAAATAAGATGTAACAATAACTTTGTGGGGATGATAAGTAGAGAAAAAGATGTAACCTGATCACTTCTGATAGAGGGAAATTTAAAATTATAACTAGTTCACTCCCAGTCTAAAGAACTAGGAATTCCTACTGGGAAGAGCAAGATCCTAATATGTTTACAGAAGTCATAATTTGAAGAAGAGACGAGGGAGGTATGTTCACCTGAAAAGAAGCACAAGTGATAAGAAACTCAGTACCGAGTAAGAGATCTAAAGACGTATTCAGGCAAAGTCATGGAAAGACCTGTGATTACTTGGATGAAGAAATACTGAATGTTTTGAAACTTTGGATTTTAAAGAGCCTGCTGTAGAGGACCAGAGTACATCAACAGGGATGAGAGATCTGTATGTGGGATGAGATTGGAGTTCAGTTCTTAGTCAGCTCCAATCTGAAAGTTGGCCATGCTGTTCTGCCACCCAGTGCAAGGTGCCCCGGTCTGGTATGGCTCTGCTCTCAGAAAAAGAACAAGGTCCCTTGTTCTCCACAGAAGATGGAAGATCTGTCTACAACAAAGGTTTCTCATGGTAGAAAAGTTCTTTTTTTAAAATCAAGAGTACTAATTGTTTCATACTTTGAAAGAAAATGAAGTCAGGAAGAAATAAGAGAGTGTGAAAAGACACTATAGTGATTTTTTTCTAAGAGTGTTGAGGTAAAAGAATCATCAGAGTGATGAACATCAAAGAAGCACATATTAAATGCAGATGGGGAGCAGTGATCAAAAGTGGACTTATCAGGAACAGGGTGAATAAATCATGTGAGGATCAAATTCACAGAGCATGAAGATGTGGCAGTTTACAAACTCAGGGTTTCTGTTTCATTTGCCCCCAGTCAGTTCTTATCTCAGATGGACTATTCCTATCACTGAGGATCACACAACTAGAGTCTATTGATGGCCAGGAAAATGTTAATCCTTAAATAATGATTCTGAGCAAGAAAACTGGAGTTAGGGGCTGGAAATGGTGGGTATGCCTATAATTATAGTCAGGGAATAGAGGATGAAGAATCACCATAAATTTAATCTAGTATGGAATACATATCAAAAACATATCTCAATAAAGAAAAACAACAAATGAATGTAGTTGGGAACATGTTCATAATCAGTGAGAACATATCCTGAGTGTGCCTCCCTAAAATCTTGACTTTTTCTGCACAGTCTGCATAAGATGGAGATGTTGCAGGAGAGAATTGGACAAGGAGCTGCTTGTTCATCCCAGCCACCTAGAACCGAAATAATCACACAGGAACTGTATTAATTAGATCACTGCTTGACCCATTAGCTCTAGTTTCTTATTGGCTAACTCTTACATCTTAATTTAGCCCATCTCCATTAATCTGTACATCACCACGAGGTTGTGGCTTACCAGCAAAGTTTTAGCATGTCTATCTCTGGTGGCTGCTCCTTGGCGTCTCTCTGACTCTGCTTTTGTTCTTCCAGCATTCAATTTCGTCTTCTCCACCTACTTATGTTCTGCTATCAACAGGCCAAGGCAGTTCCTTTATTCATTAACTAAGAAAAGTAACACAGAGACAGAAGGACCTTCCACACCAATGGATATACATCAGCTAATACCTGACTAAATTTATGAATTTATCTTTCTTAGGAATATTAGGTGGAACAAAATCTTAACAGCCAAATTATTCACTATTGAGAGGGCTGACATCTGAATACTTTTTAGATTCTAACAAATGTCCAGGCAGAGAAAATAGATGCACATGAACCTGTATGATGCTCAGAAACCCTTGGATTGTATCATAGTACGTTTATACACTAGAAAACACAAAGAAGATGGAAAGTATTAAAGTCTATCACACACATATTAGATTAAATACAGCCATAAGAACCTAATTCTGGGTCTACCTGTTCTACATATGATATCATGTGTTTTCCAAATTTTGGCAATAATTTAATGCCATACTATTTCATTTCCCTTATGTTATTACATTGATATCTTTATCCCATTTCATCAAAATATTAAGTAAATAGATTAGTCTCACAAAATGAGACTGATCATGGCACAGTCAAGAAGTACTTGGAATGAGTTTTTCTGATCCTCGTTTGCCTGGCACTGAATGAAGCAAATCAAGTGTTTTGACTATAATAGCAACTGCCTGTTTGCTAACTGTCTGTCAAAACCTCCTCACTGCTACAAAGGGCAGCATGACTTTAGCAAGATGTTTGGATAGAAGATCAGTATGTCCTTTTCAATTTTTCCAGCTTGTTCTTGGTCCTTTAAGTATCGTAGAGATAAACATATGCATCTGTGTATGGATTAAAAAGGAAACATGGATCATATCACACACAGAGTAAACACAGAGTTTCTATGTTCAGAGTGTACTCAAAGTCATCTAAAACACGTCAGAATAGTGGCATTGAAAATCATGAAAGAACATCCAAATATTCAATAACAAGCAATATGTGAAATGCTTAAAATGTTCAGAAGAATATAACCTAGGATTGTTTTCCTTTCTATCACTACAATTTAAACATATTAAAACATCCTTATGGGGTAGCTTTATAGGTAAGGAAATGGAGATCAAACTCAGCTCTCTCATCTACCAGCTCTCTGGATTGAATTTGCTTATCTTCTCTAAGCCTGAATCATCTATGTGGTATTACAGGTTCTTAGCTTGGTCTCATGTTTGCAATACACTTTCTAGGATCCAAAATGTTAGCCAGTGTGAAGTATTAAACAGCCAGTAAATGTTAGCAGTATAAACACACAATCAAATACTCTGGGTAGAATGAATACTTCAATGTATAAATGAACATATGTGTCTTTTTTATAGAGGTTGCACTTATAGAAAGAGGTTATTATAAATAAATTTGTAAGTAATTTTAAGTCTCAGATGATTCAGGTCCTGATCTAGGACCTGCCTTACTGCCACAACTGCTACATCTGCTGTCCAACCAAGGTTATTTTAATTACAGCAATTTTCTGAAAATTATAATAGAGGTAAATTAATTTGATTAATAAATAAATAAATAAATAAATAAATTTGAAAATTGTGAATCAATCCCAAGAAAATTATAGACAACATCACCATCCAGGAATTTAACAACCTTTTTGTTTCTACTATGGATGAATTTCTGCAATGGCTATATGATCTTCCTGGTACATATATTTTTGTAGTCATGGTGATGATTAGTTTTGTTCTTCATATTATATACTTTTACAGAAATGGTTTGATAACAGAGTCAAGAATGAGAAACTTTTAGAAATGATGCAGTCTTTATAGACTGGTAATAAGAAGTTATCAGAATTCATACTGCTAAAATTGACAATCAAAATCTGCTAAAAATATGATAAGTTAGCAGATAGAATATCACTCCAGGAAGGCAATCTACATGCCATCCAAATAATCTCTAAGGGTGATAAGATATCATTGCTGGAAAATTTTAAAATCTTTGAATCAGATGTGCAGAACAATAACCAGAAATGAGCTGATTTGATGAAATCATCAGAAATATCCACAGGTCAAGAGATTCAGGTTTTACTAAAGACAGTGATAAAAAGATTTAAATCAATTGAGGAATTTGTCAGAACCAATAAGCAAGGAGAGGAGGTACAGGCAAAGGATTTAGCATTTCTAATACT
Source organism: Microtus ochrogaster (assembly GCF_000317375.1). Classification (NCBI taxonomy): domain Eukaryota; kingdom Metazoa; phylum Chordata; class Mammalia; order Rodentia; family Cricetidae; genus Microtus; species Microtus ochrogaster. Next base: position 12,816,628 of record NC_022020.1, on the reverse strand, counting down.
GTTCAAAGTCAGAGACGACTTATCAAAAGTTCTAGCTACTTACCCTGTAATTGCCTCTGAAAAAACAGCAAATACTCAATATCCAAATAGATATACAGAATGTAAATGAGAACCTATATGAGGAAAAGATGTAAAAGATACTAAGCAAGCAGTAGCATCTTTTGGAATGCATTTACCATATGTTAGGGAGTGGTAAAGCCATGGGCTTCAAGAAATAAAGTTACTCCACATGATTGGCTTCAGTTAAACTTAGATGTCCTAGAAGAAGGGCTGGGTATTGTAAAAAAAAACAAAACCATACTGCTCTGGATTATAGAATAATCATAGAGGATGAATTAAAAACTCCAGTAGAACATAGGAAACATATTTTGGCAGGCTTCTATAAATAACTAAGGACCAAAGCTGAGAGTATGAATAAATAACATTAAAATTGAAGGATTGTTGGACATGGATATGGATGTGACTATTATTACTCCAGAGTCTTGGTATCGCAATTTGCTTCTTCAGGAGACCAATGTTCAATTTCTAGGAATTGGGACCTTATCTCAAGTAAAACAAAACACAAGATGGATTGAATGCATAAGGCAAGAAGGACAGAGAGGAAGGCTAAAATCATATGTGGCTAATATAGCAGTGAATCTATAGAGTTGTAATCTGTTGCAGCAATGTATACCCAGATTAGCATTCCTTTAGTGTCAGAAATGAAATGTAAACCAACTCATGGCCCTGGGAAGGGTATTATAAGGTGCAATAAAAAACAGTCACCAACCATTCAAGCTGTACAAAAATACAAAACAACTAGCAAATGTTCAGAGCACCAACAGCCCTACATTAAAAATGGTTAACTAAGAAACCTATATGGGTTAAACAAAGGCCTTAAACAATAGAGAAACTGAATGCTTTAGATCAGCTGGTACAGGAACAACTAGATGATTAGCTTGTTGAAGAATCAACCAGCCATTGGAAATTTTCTGTTTTGCTGTTAAAAAGAAATCTGCAAAATGGAGAATGTTAATGCAATCTAAGAGATGTTAAGAAGGTAATTCAACCAATGGGTTCTCTACAATCTAGAATTTCTTTGTCTTCCATATTTCCTAAAGGATGGCTTCTTATAGTTATTGATTTAAAAGATTGTTTTTTTCACTATACTTTCGCAAGAAAAAGACAAGAGAAAAATTTGCCTTTACAGTGCCTACTTATCATAATTCTCAGCCTACTAAAAGATATCAATAGAGAGTTCTCCCACAGGGAATGTTACTAACCTACTCTGTGCCAAATTTTTGTAAGTCATTCATTGGAAATAATACATAAGCAATTTGTTGAATCTATAGTT
>NC_022020.1:12808100-12812661 GCF_000317375.1 Microtus ochrogaster | reverse complement strand
ATAAAGAGAAATGATAGCTTATCCACAGAGATGACAATCCACTGGTTGTAAGAAAACCTCCTAAGGGTTGGTACAGGATTCTATTCTTGTCTTTACAAGAAAATGCCCATCTTTAAAAATTCAAGAGACCTTGTACATGTAGATGCTTAAAATACAAAGCATAGCTATCTAGAAAGAACTACCACGCCAAGAGAGATCTGACTTATGATACCAATATTCTCTGCAGGGTAAGATTACTCACATACATATAATGAGACTCACCAATTACTAAAGTTCAAAGCTGACTTTGGAATTGGATGGTGAGTATTCTTTTCTAAATCCAAGCATGTTTTTAAAATAAAAAGTCAGAATTTCTGACTAATGTCAAGAGTCTCCTGGTGTGGGACAGAAAGAACACAAAATCTAGGGACTACTATTATGAAAACTCTGCTTTCAAAAAATTTTACTTCCCCTCTATCTATTTTTGTCTCTGTAGTATCTTTTGTTAGATATATGTCTATAAAAATTCAATAATGTTAAAGTTTTCCACAATGAAAAATAAATTTCCCTACAATAATCTTTGAAATTTCCAGGAATAAGATAGGGTCCCACGACAAAAGTTCCACCTGGTTCATATGATGCTACTATGCTGATAATACCACTTTATGATCAGTTTTGGATTACAAACTGCTCAAGATGATTCCAACTTGGCTAGTTGAAATGGTGCAACTTCTTACGATGTTCTTACAAGAGCTTCAAATAGTAATCCAATAAAAAAGTGAGTGCAGACCTAAACAGAAAACTCTCAACAGAGGAATCTAAAATGGCTGAAAGACACTTAAGGAAATGCTCAACATCCTTAGTCTTCAGAGAAATCAAATCAAAACAACTCTGAGATTCCATCTTACATCTGTAAGAATGGCCGAGATCAAAAACACTGAGGACAACTCATGCTGGAGAGGTTGTGGGGAAAAGGGAACACTCCTGTATTGCTGGTAGGAATGCAATCTGGGTACAGCCCCTTTGGATGTTAATGTGGAGATTTCTCAGAAAGTTAGGAAACAGCTTTCCTCAAGACCCAGCAATACCACTTTTAAGTATGTATCCAAAGCATGCTCAATTGTGCCACTAGGACATGTGCTCAACTGTGTTCATAGCAGCATTGTTTGCCATAGCCAGACCCTGGAAACAACCTAAATGCCCCTTGACTGAAGAATAGATAAGGAAAATGTGGTACATTTACACAATGGAGTACTACACAGCAGAAAAAATGACAACATCTTGAATTTTGCAGGCAAATGGATGGAGCTAGAAAATACAATTTTGAGTGAGATAACCCAGACACAGAAAGACAATTGCCATATTTACTCACTCATAAGTGGTTTTAAAACATATAAGCAAAGAAAAGCAGCCCACAAATCACAATCCCATAGAACTTAGACAACAATTAGGACACTAAGAGAGACTTACATAGATCTAAGCTACATGGGAAGTAGAAAAGCACTACATCTCCTGAGTAAATTGGGAGCAAGGGGACTTTATGGGTGGGTTGAAGTGGAGGGGAGAGACAGGGAGGGGAGCAGAGAAAAATGTAGAGCTCAATATAAGTAAATAAATCTTTAAAAAAATAATTTCAGAAAAACCCTACTGACTACTCAGAGATTATCCACTATTGCACCAGACAGTAATCTTGAAACATAATCATTATTTTAATTTTTACAGTATCCCATAGAAATAAAATCAGCCCTGGGAGAACTGGAAGTAATTCTAGAAAATGATGTCCCCTCTCCCAGCAAAGTTTGTCCTCAGGGTTAGGAGCCTCTATTAGGAGTTGGTTATAAATGGCAGATGGTTGGGGGTGAAAATGAAATAGGCACATGGATTTCTGTTTTGATAAAAATTCAAATTACATTTGTTACATTGATCATGCTCCTATTTCTGTTTACAATATTTGTATACCTATGCAAAGTTATTTTGTCATATTGTATGCATGCATGTTTCTACCTCTATTTAATATATTTTGTATATTGATGCAAATTTAGGATATATTTATCATATGATATGATTCCTTTTCTGATATATATATTGTTTACATATGGAGGTCAGTGTCTACATTTGCTGCACATTTGTTTACAGATTCTTTAATATGAAGCCTTAGTCTTTAAGATATATAAGTATTGGGATTGAGAATTACAGGTCAATAGTCATCTATTTTTTTAATACTTATAATTAGACTAGTCAGGTTTTTTAGATGCATAGAAATTGTATTCTGCATAGGTAGGTAATCTTCAAATACTTCGAAGAACTGTACAATGTGGCATTTAAATAACTTAGGATTCTGTTGCTGTGAGGCACCATTGTTCCTGACAGCACCTATCTATTACTGAGAGAATGTTGGGTACCAAAGACACTCCACTTGGAGCTTTTTTCATCTTGGAAAAACTGGCCTTTGGGCAAAAAAACTCTCCCTACTTCAGCTACTGAGAAAATGCACAGTTGTCCAAACCAGACAAGCAGGCTACAAGCAAAAAGACTGCCAAACCTTGTCAAGACAGGATAAGACAGTTTTTCAAATTTTCCTGCCTCTGAAAATGGTCTGTCAGATAGATACTCTAGGCCTTAGCCAAAGTTGGTTGCCCCAATATTGCAAATGAGATTTTGGGTGATTTCCCAGGTAGTTGGTTATCTCTGTAATTTCTTATACTCTTTAAGAAGTTGCATGATTGCACTTCCTGTTTACTCAAGTAATATTATTTTCCTCTTCAGGTCTTTAATGGAATTGATGTCTATAAAATTATAGTTAATTTTCTCTCATGACTTAGCCAAGCCATTTTAAATAAGACTTAGACTTTTTAGGATAGGATAACTATTGAAACATAGCATATGTTTTTTGTTTGATTTTGTTCATGTTGGTTGTAATTCTAATTTCTATGTATATTTTTTCCTGTTCTTTTCCCTGTACAATATTTGATATTTGTTCCTATTGTATATAATTTTGGACTAAACTTAGAATTCTCTTATTTAGACAAAAGGGGGGTATTGTAGGAACCCTTTCAGCCAAATAGCCTTTAAAATATTGGGCCACTTTGGACATGGTCTCATGTACTATAAGTGCACATGAAAAATGTGCACAGCTGTCAGAGTCCCAGACCATAAATTATATCTTTCGACCAGACCTGAACACAAACTATCTTTCTTGACCAGCATCTCTATGGGGAGCGAGATTCTTAGTGATTCCTCATAAAATCCTGAGTTCACATGCTGAAGAATTCCTCCTCATTTATTCTCCAAAATTTCTTTATACCAAAATGTAAACTGAGGGGGAAGTACATTAGTATTCTGTTTCCTAGGCAACCAGGTTAATGGCTTTTAGGCATATCCACATCTTCCTGTGCTTGCTGTCACATTTTCCAGGTCTATATGCTAGCTCAATCACATTAGCATCTCTATTCAGGCATCCCCCAAATTACAGAGAAGGAGCAGAGCAAAACCCTGACCTTTGATTAGGGTAGCAACAGCTCACATAATCGGGAAGGTTATGTGACCACTTCAGGTACTAACTATAGCCTAAGAGCCTGGCTGTCACACCATGTAGAAATATGGGCCTATACACAGCCCTCTATTCTGCTGGATTCAGTTCAAGTTTCCAGCATACACAGAAGACTGTGGATCACTACCCTTACTGTGAGTTTATCCCCAAATAAATAAAGCTTTGTTATACTCCATCCCGGGATATTGTGGAACTCTTTGGTACAACTACAGAAACCTGCTCTTTTTTATTTATTTTTCCCACAGGAGCAACCCATGCTAGATTATAACATGAAGGGACCTGCTTGTTGGGGTTTATGCTCTGCCCAGTTCCCCACAGCTGGCAAGCCCCAAAGAAAATCATACAGAGTCTACATTAGGTTATAAACTGATTGGCTCATTAGCTCAGTTTTCTTATTAGCTCTTGTAGCTTATATTAACCCATTGTTCTTATCTATGCTTGCTACATGGTACCTTTCACAGCAGGGCAGGTCACATGTTGCTTCTTCAGTGATCTGGGCTGGACTGGGAGGAATGGGCTTCCTCCTTCCCAGAATTCTCCTGTTCTCATCACCCTGCCTCTACCTCCTGTCTAGTTGACCCACCTATACTTCCTGCCTGGCCAATCAGAGTTTATTTAAAACATGATTGAAAGAATAGAGACAATTCTCCTGTACAAAAGAAAATATTCATAGTCCATTTTCTGGGAATGTGGGTGTAGTTTTCCAGGCTACTTCCTCCTGGTTGGGGGCACTGATAATCTTATGGGGACCTAAAGGAAATTTAGTTATGATCAAGTCCTGTGAGTCTTGATCATCTCCGGCAGCAGTCTTGAATCTGTTCTGGATGTAGAACTCAGACATCTGAGCTATCTGTTCCTACTAGAGATTTCTCAGGTGGTCTTCCTTGATTGAACCTGATTTTTCTTAACTCAGAATGAATCCACAGCCGCTCATTACCTGTGGAAACAAAAGCAAATCCTCTTCTCCAAAGTAACATACCTTTTAACTTCAATTTTGAAGCCAAGGTATTTTCAAAATACCTATCTTGGATT
>NC_022020.1:12798786-12806390 GCF_000317375.1 Microtus ochrogaster | reverse complement strand
AACTCTTTTGTTCTGCCATTTTAAATTTCTTACTTAAATGTTTAGTTGACAATGCTATGAATTGCATTCACTTCTTTTGTGTATGTATGTATATGTATGCATATACATGGGCATTCTTGAGTGTGGAGGGACAAGGTTGATACTGGGTGTCACCTTTACTCATTCTCCACTAGGTCCATGAGACTGGGTCCCTCTCTGAAGCCAGAGCTCATAGATTTCAGCCCATCTAGCTCGGTAGCTTTCTTCTTCAGCTCCTCCAACTGTATTCCAGATGCTGGACTTCTAGGCAGGAGTCACACTTACCCAGTATTTACATGAGTCCTGAGGACCCAAACTCAGGTCCTCATGCTGATGAGTCATCTCCCTATTTCACTTGAGCTTATCTGGATCAATTAGTTATATTATCTACTTAACCTAAGAGGTTTTGTTATTTGAATATTTTAAGTTTGAAATTTTATTCAGTATTTTTGACATATCTGCTGAATTTGTAGAGTACCAAGGCAAATATAGCAGAATATTTTTGTACATGTGGAATGTCACCATGATTTCTCCCACTGTCTGCTACCGTTTAGAGGTGAACAAGGGCATCTACTTCAGCTATCCAACTCGACGACACAGCTGTGCTTTGGTAAACATCCCTACACCATGTGTCAACAAAATGATTGCCCACATTGAGGATGCAGAATCCAAACTACAGGAGCATTTGAAACAAGTAGGTGACCTACTTAAATCTGGGGACTTAATTATATACATATCAAGGAGTTATTGATTATTTTGAGAATTTATGCAAAGCTCAGAATTATAACAGATTAATCTACTAGTCTAGACATGTTTTGATCGTCTCACACTAGAGGGTTCAATGACCTCATTAAATAGATTTTTCCTATTTTTTTTAACATAAATAGTCATGATAAGTTGTCATTTCCATAAGCCAATATAACTAAAAGTCAAATATAATCCACATTTTGGGATAAAAAGTAAGCAAACCAATGAAATGATAAGTAAATTTCTTATTTGAAAAGACAATATGTTTTTTTAAATGAGTTATTTTATTGCTAAATAAATATACTAGGTCTATTGATGAAGGTATGTTTTTTTCTTGGTCATGTTGACCTGTCAAATTCTGCCTAAGTTATTCTAAAAGAAGTTCTATATTGAACTCTCTGCAAGTTGCAATCATTTAATTTAGAAATGACTTACTGAAGAATCAAAAACTTCTCTTATTTCTTACTAAAATGAAATCTAGATAACTAACACACATTGTTCAGGCAGAGGAGTAGAACTGCTACACATCTTTCCTTTCTTTTTTTCTTTATTTTGGTCCCTGGATCTGACCAATACAATGTTCTGCTCTAGAAAGCTATCTGCTTTGACAGGTATTAGTTCAATGGTTAAGATCACAGGATTTGAAAAGACATGTTATGTGACTTTAGGTAGGGGTAAGAGATCCTAGCAGTGTGCTACATCAAGTGCCATAAGAGGAAGGATCCCAGTGCACACACATGAGCTACTACTGTGAATAATAATACTCATTATTATTTAATAATAGGTTCAATATTATTCTATGGCAGCACCTCTTTTGACTAAACATCTCTCCAAATCAGAATATGCCTTAATTCAATGAAAAATCACAGAGCAGATGGGTTTTTTGGTCTGGGATAATATTTAAAGAATAGAACAGAATATTTATGGATGGTATGTGCTAACCAATCCATATACATTCTAATTATCAATTATCCATATTATTTAAAATGATAAAAACAAATCTACAGATGCCTTGTAAACTATTATTGTAGGTACTTTTCATTGAAATCCTAATGTCAGTCACATCACATATTTTGCAGTTTTGTGTCTCTTTGATGCCTAGACTACTGTTGAATGTTCTTGTGCAGTAATTTGTACTTTAAAATAATTCAGCATCTTGTTCAGCCAGAAGACTATTTGTTGCCACCAATGACAGGGTATATAACCTGAAAGCTTAAGACAATAAGTATTTCCCTTGGTTCATACTTTAAGACACATTTTGTACTGACAGCATAGACCAGGCAATAGGGTGACTGCTGTGGCTGGGTTTGCTTTCTTCAGAGAGCTCCCATCTCCTAAAGGCTCCATCATCTGGGGATATAAACAGTCTCTCACTGATGTTTTAAGCTCAAGTCATGACAACCTTGGAAAGAACTATCTTTAGAATGGAGGTTATGTTATGTTTCCTGTATATTTTATTTCTCCACAGAGTAAGGACCATGGCAAATGATAGAGAATATTTCCTGGATAGCTTTCCTTACAAGCAAATAAATTATCTTTATCTTCTACATTATTGTCCTAGGCTGACTAAGCCACAGTATTATTTAATTCAGCATGAACTCTACTGAGATTAACATTGTCTCTTTGTTTAATACAGTTCATCAGGCTTCTACCATGATTTTAAACATGCCATAAAAATATTTAGGAAGCATCTAAAACATTAAGTTAACTATCCAAAGACAACAACATTATTACTATTAAAATGACAATAAAGTGATATAAAATTGTCACTGTCCTTTTATTAATCACTTTCTTTGAATGATCTGTTGAACTCTTATCTGAACCTTACAAGGCAAAAGCTGTTTTTATTCTTAAATGCAGATCAGAAAAAAAATGACCTTTGAAGCTGATATTCCCTAAAATCTCACAAGCAGTACAGAGTCAGCATCTAGGGTAAGATGTATCTGATGAGTGAATACATCCTCTCCACACTGTATAGATGTTTGTCCCTCACAATCTGTCACCTAAGATAAAGCATGAATGTTGAAGTACTCCAAATTATGATTGGAAAAATTGACTTTTCTTCTATCAGTTAAGATATTCTTTAACTCTGAAACTTTACATTTGCTGACTGACTATCTAGTAACTCTTTGAAACTTAGAGTTCTCTCATTCTGTTTTTACATTTTACTTGAAGCCCATGGATCTTCAAAATTTGACATAGCTTTTGTTTCCTTTCTACCACTTGCATTTGCCTGAATCCTCTTTTAAAGTATTTATGACCTGCTATATATGTTTCCACATATTTATCCTACTGTCCTTCTAGAATGACAAAATGCCAACTGAGGATCTCTTTGCTGACCCCCAGTTCCACACCTGCACTTGGAATGCTGAGCAGTACAGGAAAGCATTCTGGCATTTTGTAATGCTTTATAACAATCCATTTTACATACTTACTGTTCTTCTCTCATGTGTGCACACGTGTCTATCTCTATCTCTATCTCTCTCTCTCTCTCTCTCCCTTAATAAATGTCTGCTTTATGCAAAAAAAATCCATTTTACAATGATCCAAGTCAACCCCAATGGTATCTTTCAAGGTGCTCTGGTATTATTTTGATTGCCAAGGTAATCTGTGCTGGTAACTGCATCCCTACTCTCTACTCAAACTTCCTGTCTGACCCTTCTCCACCCATTCATTCCAGGGAAAGTCATAGCAAAATGCCTCCGAGTGTTGTTATCCCACCCAAAGACATAGTTGAATGTCACAAATATCAGCTCTTGTCCCCTAGAAGACTTTCTCCTACAGCTGTGACCACAGCCTTGATGGAGTCCACCATCTCAATGACATCTTCTTATTATCTGGTCTTCAAAACGTCCTCATTTTCTCAAGTCACTCCTGTCCACATTGGAAATGAAGACTTTTTTGCCTTGCTTTTTTTGTTTGTTTGTTTTGAAAAAGAGTCTAATCATGTATGTGCCTCTGGCTGGTCTGGAATTTATTGTATCAGGCTGTCCTTGAAGTCACAGAGATCTGCCTGCATCTATCTCTGTAGTGTTGAGATAAAGGTTGTGTGCTTTTGCATCCAGTCACTTCTTGTAAAAAGCATAACAATCCTATACACAAATATTTATTCTTTTCTCCTCTCATTGTAAAGTAAGTATTCCATCATATCTTATCACCCCTTGGTTATACACATGTTTTTGCAATCTGAATTTAGTTTATATTTTCAGATGTTTTGTATTTTACATCCTTTGGTAGCATATTAAGACTCAATGACTCACTGCATCTATTACTATGTGTCAATTGTTTTAGAGATTAGAATTTAAATGGCTAAGACTTAGATAGACATGGATTTTAAAAAGTGTGAAAAATCTTATAATAATGAAAAGAACTGGGCTTGAGACACACACACACACACACACACACACAGATCTCATAAAACAGTAGAGACTATAATATGACCTACTATATGAAGTGAAGAACTGAATTTTATCAGTTAGTTAATATTTAAGTAGATTTTAAGTGAAATTCAACAACTGTTTTTTGAGGTGTTTAAATTATGATTTTTATTGAGTTCTTTTGTTTTGACAGTTTGAAGCATCTTTCGAAGAATGGTAAGAAACCACAATTGCTCCTTTATTTTCCTGTAAAATTTTGAACTTTTGGTAATCACCAATTTTATTTCAGAAAGAAGGGAAAACTGGAAGCAGTATTTACCAAGTTAGATATTAAAACATGGGAAAGGAACTGGAGAAGAGGAATGGATGGATGGTTGGAATAGAGTTCTCATGTGGATGTGAACATGGCCAACAATCTAGATTTCAGCAAAAATTGACATCAACCAAGGAGAAAACCATTAAAGAAGCTGCTCATCAAGCTAGATCATCAAGGCGGCTACATCACCTCTTTCCATTCTCCTGAGTTAGTGATAGCCCTGAGAAGAGTATCCCATACTGGTGCTGTGAATTCCCAATGCCGGAGGAAACGAGATTTTATTTCCAAAAATTTTCATCTGAAGGTTTTATCCTGCCAGACTAATTCTTGTAACAGTGCTCAGGGAGCTTCTGGGCAGTATATTCTTGTCACAGCTGCCAGAGGCAACAAATAATTACTAGAGAAAGCCACAGATAAATCAAAATGCCTTAGAAGAAAGCGTCTGGGAAAAGAAATGCATGTGAAAAAGAAAGCAATAACTTCCAAATGAACACAGGAAGCACAGCAAATGCACTGTAAATCCATGCCACTGTTCCACACAGAATGTGAGGGTAGACAAATGGGGGGAGGAAGAGTACTTTATGGAAATTTTCTGAAAAGTCTTCTAAAATTTGGCTAGATACATAAACCTACACTTTATTAAACTCAGTGAAATTTAAATAGAATAAAATCAAAGAGATTGACACAAACAAACATATTAGACAATTTATTTAAATCCTGGTGGGAAAAGAGACCATTAAACATCAAGGGTTAAGGGACTGTGCAGGAAGAAATCCTCAATCAGATTGACAGTCAGCTTGTCACCCAAATCTTTGGAGACCTGAAGACTTTCAAAGAAATCCCAAGCAATCCTAGGTCATCCAAGATTCCTTCAGTCTCATATAAGTGTGTTTAAATAATAAAAAAGAAGTATAGATATCCTACCAAAGATGAAATATGTATATCATTAATAGATCTATATCCTGGGAGATACTTAAGGAGGCCTTTGGGACTGAAACAGAAGGATAGCAGATAGTTTACCCAAAGGCCATATCAAGAAACAATTAGAAATAATAAAGACTACAAAGATACATGTACATTTCAGTATTATCTTGGACTCATAACTGCTTTCCTGTATTATTTAAAGGACAAATGAACAAACCTCAGAATTACAAATATTTGTTGCTGAGCACACAGTATTTAACTTCACTGTTTATGGTAATAATAAGATATTCCATCATATTCTATAGAGCTTACTGGGCCAATATTATAATGTTGAAATAGCAACAATGTTTTCATTAAAATTTGAGTTTATTAAGTTAAATGCTAAGTGTCACCTCCGAAACAATGACTAAGAAACATCCATAAAATTACATCAGAAAAGTGGAAAAAAACAACACCTCAAAAAATAGTCATAACATATGAAATAAGGCAGTTATAGAGAAACAGAGAAAGAAAATATTAATAATATAGAAAAATAGTTATACAGTAGAAGAAATAAACCCTTTGTTGTGAGAAGTTAATGTATATGAAAATAGATTAAACATTCTAATCAAAAGTGAAAGGGGTTGAATGAATAAAAATGCTCTATTCTGTTAATTTCTAGATCCACATAAGCTACCATAGGTGACTCAGAAGAAAATAAAAATTCTAGCTGACAGATAAATATTAAGGAGATAGTATTAGTAATCAAAATAGCTTTACCTCGAGCATAGCAATAAAATGATTCCTAATGGCATATTACTAAACACATAGATCAGAGCCTTGTTCAGCTACAATCATCTAAGACTCAAAATTAACACAGAGGTCCACAGTCGAGTAAGTTGCAGAAAGCCAGAGACTTTAGAACATTCAGTGCTAAGTGTAAGGACTTCATCAAAGCCCTGTCCTCAAGACTCAAGGATCTTTGGGGAAGAAGAGGCAGGAAGATTGTAAGAACCAGGACAAATGGATGACCCCAAGGAAACAGTGTCTTCCAGACACAATAGGGCTGATGCATATCTGAACTCACAGAGACTGTGGAAGCAAGCATACAACTTTCACAGGTTCAGTCCAGATGGGGTTATAACACTAAGAGGGGGGAAGTAGACATGGTGTCTACTCCCAGCCAAGAAGCTACTTTCAATTGAAACCTGCTGGCAAAGTGAACATCAGTTTTCTTAAGTGTGTCATTGGGCATACTAAGTACATTTCAGGGCAGACTGTATGCCCTGGAGCAGTTAGACAATACATACTTAGCTTCATAATTGTTTATTTGTTTGTTTATTTTGGGGGGCTTTGGTTTCTTTGGCATTTTGGTCTTATTGGTTCTTTTTAAATTGATTTTTATTGAGCTCTACATTTTTCTCTGTTTCCCTCCCTGTCTCTCCCCTTCCTTTCATTCCTCTCCCAAGGTCCCCATGCTCCCAATTTACTCAGGACATTGTGTCTTTTTATACTTCCCATGTAGATTAGATCCATGTATATCTCTCTTAGAGTCCTCATTGTTGTCTAGGTTCTCTGGGGTTGTAATTTGTGGGCTGGTTTTCTTTGCTTTATGTTTAAAAACCACTTATGAGTGAGTACATGTGGTAATTGTCTTTCTGTGTCTGTGTTACCTCACTCAAAATGGTGTTTTCTAGCTCCACTCATTTGCCTGCAAAATTCAAGATGTCGTTATTTTCTTCTATTGTGTAGTACTTCATCATGTAAATGTACCACATTTTCCTTATCCATTTTTCAGTCGAGGGACATTAAGTTTTTTACAGGTTCTGGCTATGGCAAACAATGCTGAAATGAACATATTTGAGCAAGTGTCCTTGTGGCACGATTGAGCATCCTTTGGGATATATGCCCAAAAGTGGTATTACTGAGTCTTGAGGAAGGTTCTTTCCTAATTTTCTGAGAATCACCACACTGACATCCAACGGGGCTGTACCAGCTTGCATTCCCAACAGCAATGGAGAAGTGTTCCCTTTTCCCCACAACCTCTCCAGCATAAGTTATGATCAGTGTTTTTGATCTTGGCCATTCTTAAGGTGTAAGATGGAATCTCAGAGTTGTTTTGATTTGCATTTCTCTGATGACTAAGGATGTTGAGCATTTCCTTAAGTGTCTTTCAGCCATTTTAGATTCCTCTGTTGAGAGTTCTCTGTTTAGGTCAGTACTTCATATTTTTTTTTCCTTTT
>NC_022020.1:12793895-12796196 GCF_000317375.1 Microtus ochrogaster | reverse complement strand
TGAGTTCATTGTATATTTTGGAGATCAGACCTCTGTCTGATGTGGGGTTAGTGAAGATCTTTTTTCTATTCTGTAGACTGTCATTTTAATCTATCACCATGCACAAAACTCAAGTCCAAATGAATTGAAAACCACAACATCAAGCCAGGCACACTGAACCTCATAGAGAGAAATGAATGCATTGACACAGGAGACCACTTCCTAAATATAACCCCATTAGCACAGACGCTGAGAGAAACAATTGATAAATGAGACCTCCTGAAACTGAAAAGCTTCTGTAAAGCAAAGGACACGGTCAACAAGACAAAACCACAGCCTTTGTTTTGATTTTCAATTTGTGTGTGTGTGTGTGTGTTTGTTTATGCACACACATGCCCATACATGCATTCAATGACGTGGAGAGAGGATCTGGGAGGAGTTCGGAGAAGGGAACAACATGATCATAATACACTGTATAAAAATGTTTAAAAATGTTTAATTAGAATTAAAAAAACCTTTTATTCAGGTAGAGTTGTCATGTTCTTTTACCCAAACACCAGGGAAGCAGAGGCTAGATGACAGTCAGTTGGTACCAAGCTTAAGCTATATATTAAGACCCTCCTTCAAAATAATAAGCAAAACAAACAAATAACTAAATAAACCAAAAAAGCCCAAGCAAGCCAAAACACAATCATCATAACAAGAAGAACAAATTCTATTAAATATTGAAGTGAGACTTTCTATCATGCTTTCTCAAGTTTCTTAAAGCAAAACAAAAAAAAAAAACAGAGAGCTGGAAACACTTCTCCACTTACTCTACAATACCACTTTGACATGGTGCCAAAAGCAAATAAAGACATTGACAGAAACTTGCAGGTTCATATCTGAATTCTCTCGTTGAATCTACAATGAAGTGCCATCGATGACTGATTCCAGCATCCTATTTCTAGAGTTACACATGATGACCAAGTTGAATTTTTCCTGAGAATAGTAATGATAATTTGGTACACAAAAGTGGATCCGACTAGTATTCCACATAAATTAAATGGGGAGGAAAACCTGCTTGAAACTAAAGAGAAAATTATGTGAACGAAACAATGCTTCTCATAACAAAAACACCTTAAATAACTAGAATTCTAAAAGCAGTACCTAAACAATAGAAGACATTTCTGGAAAGCGTTGGTACACACGAACTCATAACAATGGAGGACTTCTGCCTAAATTCTTTTTTTTATTTTTATTTTTTTTCTTCTGCCTAAATTCTGAGAGAAGACAAGAACATCAGTTTTTTTTCTGTTCCACACTTCTTTCTTTGTACACTGCTGGTGTCGATGACAGATGATACAGACAGTTAAAATCAGCTTGTCAGTTCCTGAAGATATAAAATCCTGAACGATCCCAAGGGCCAGGCAACTTTCAAGCTAAAATATATATCCCCAAAGCATTTGAAACAGGTATTCAAGTGAAAACTTAAATACAAATGTTCAAAGCACCAGGCTTCATAAGAAATAAAAGGTGGGAAAATCTATCAGTGAATTAAAGGAGTGTGGTTTTTCTACTCAATGAAATATTTTTATACCATAGAAAGAAATTGGGAGGCTGGGTGCAGAAGACAGTTTGGGGGCAAGGCGGAGGGCTAAGGAGAAACTTGGTGCCAGGGAAACTCCCAGAAATCCACAAGGAAAACCCCAGCTAAGACCATCTCTCGTAATAGTGGAGAGGGTGCCTGAAATGTCTGTCTCCTATAATCAGATTGGTGACTACCCTAATTGTAATCACAGAGCTTTTATCCAGTAACTTATAAAAGCAGATGTAGAGATCCACAGCCAAGCACTGGGTCAAACTCTGGGAGCCTTACTGAATAAAGGGAGGAGGGATCATAGGGGACCTGGGTCATCAAGGTCATGATGGAGGGACCCATAGAGACAGCTGACCTGAGCTCGTGGGAACACATGGACTCTGGACCAACAGTTAGAGAGCCTGCATGGGACCATCCCAGGTCCGCTGCATATGTGCGACAGTTGCGTAGCTTGGTCTGTTTGTAACGCTCCTAGCGGTGAGATCAGGACCTGTCCCTGGCACTGAGCTGACTTTTGGAAACCTGTTCCCTATGCTAGCCTAGTCTTTATACAGGCGGAAGAACTCAGCCCTACCTCAACTTGAAGTGCCAAGCTATGTTCAAGCCCATGGGAGGACTGCCTCTTTCTGAATGGAGACAGAGTGGGTGGATGGGGAAGGAGTAGATGGGAGTCAGGGGGAGAGGAAGGACAGGAGACTGTGGCCAGTATGTAAATTAAAGGGAAAAATGTAGATTAAAATATA
>NC_022020.1:12793164-12793685 GCF_000317375.1 Microtus ochrogaster | reverse complement strand
ATATAAAGGGCAGGGTCCTTATATGGGCCTTATATGGAATATTCATTATAGCTACATCCATACAGACAGAAAGCAGATTGGTCATTAATAAAGACCAGTAGGAGCGAGAGATGAGACTACTTAATAACATTGTCAATTTTTTAAAATTTGATTTTAAAAGTACTATAGGAAAATTAATTAGTATTAGTATCAGAACAAAATCCAAAAAATAATACACAATACTACAACTAGCCTTGTATGGTGGTGCATGCCTCTAATCCTATCTCTCGGAGACAGAGGCAGGAAAATCACTGTGTGCATGAGGCAAGTCTGATCTACATAAAGAGTTCCATGATAACCAGTCCTATATAGAGGGAACCAAAAACAAACAAACAAACAAACAGAAATAAAACAACAAAGCCTTCAAAACTATAGTTAATAGTGTATGATAACTTGTCACAATATTCAGGGAAGATTGCAAGCTAAAGAGAAAAGCATTATTTAAGCCTTGATTTGGAGAATATTATTTTATTATTTTAAAA
>NC_022020.1:12785967-12792708 GCF_000317375.1 Microtus ochrogaster | reverse complement strand
AATCTATAATAAATAAATTAATTAATTAAAAAAAAGAATTAGACTAGGGAAATCCTGAGAGTTAGAAATAAGGTATTAGCCAAACTATGCAGCCCCAGTAAGAAGAGTGCCTTAGAAAGAATAGCATTTTTCTGGACACTTTTCTAAAATTTTGCTACTTTTATGTCTGAAATTGTTACTTTTACTCTTTGAGGTTTATATTGGCTTCTAAGAACTCACTAATCTGAAAAGAAAGTATGTATCATCTCATCCTATTGATCTTTGATCAAAATTCTCTTGGAACCAGAGAGCAAGCTCAAGGGTTTACAGGGCACACTGCTCTTGTACAGGACCCTAGCTCAGTTCTCAGCGCCTACCTCAGACACGTCACAACCACTGAACTCCACCACCAGGGGTTTTAATCTACTCTTCTGGTAGGCAAGCTGCCACACATGTGTAACGAATATAAACATGCATGCACACACACACATGCCACATGTAAATCAAGCCACATCTTAAAAATTCTAAAAATACAAATTTCTAAATAAAAATACTGTTTTAATGTCCTCTCAAGAAAGCCCGAGGTATTTGTAATTGTTTTAAAACTTTCTGTTAATTTAAGTATAAACATTACTGGATAATAAAATGTCTTATATCATTCTACTATTTAGTAGGATTGTCAGTAAATGACATTTAACATTCCACAAAAATGTTTTAGCAAATTTTATTTAACTAAGTTTTAATGCATGTGTTTTTTACAAACTGATACTGTCTTCCTCATTACTTATGTGTAGGACTTCTACCACTAAAGATGTTAAAGAAGATTCGGGTGTCACTGCCCCAATGAAAGATGTCCGCCCAGGAAAAGCAAGGGGTAAGTTTGCTTTTCATATTTAAAGATATATAAATGTTTTTGGTTATTGACCTTTTATTTAATACAGTTCTAAGATGCACAATTATTATTTTTTGAGTTTGTGGGATATTGTATAAAGAAAAAGCCTACTTAATCTTTCTAAGAAACATGCCCTCAGCTAGCATTTATTACTAATGAATTCTATACCCAACACTGGCCTGAGTTTTGGGTGTGTAGTGATACTTGTTGACAGCTCAAGGAACCAGTTAAAGTTGAGAAACGTTGATAAAACTTTCAGCAGTGATCAAGGTAGTGTCTGTCTGTTTCTCCAGTGGGGCAGCTATGATCCTACTGACCAGCTGGGATGTGTCCAATAAGACTGAGAAACTTAAATCCTAAGTTTCCTTTTAACTTACATTGAAATATAAATAGCTGTGGTACAGTGGCTTTCATATGATCAGAATTTACCACAATCTAATACAAAAGTTGAAAAATTTAAATATTGGCTTAGAGTTATTATGAATATTATTTCAACATATATGAATATATGCTTAAGATTATATTAAGTTTCTCATCTTTACCTGTCACAAAAATTTACAAATGTTTTCACTGGAGCAAAACTGATGAACTCAGCACATTTCATTAAAAGAACAAATGTTTTGGTTTTTTTCAAACCATCGTTCATTCTGAGGCTCTATTTTGACCAATTTTTAGTTATTTATTTCTGTATTAATGTCTATAGAGAAGAAGAAAGCTTCAATGCTTATATTTAATGAATGTGGGGAAAAAAGACCAACTCATTAGTGGGCACAGTTACTGTAAATGTACCTCGCATAACAGTCATCAGAAGCGTGCCCATGTGAGACTGAGACACACGGTGATGCCAGGAGGGTAGTGGCTGTCTGAAAGTCTTTGTGTTAAAAGGCGCAAGTCTCTGTTTACATATTCTAAGAGAGTTGATCTGGGAATACAATTAGGTTTGTGTGAAACTGGATCAAAGGCACTGCAAATTATTTACTTATTTAATATTTATTTGCAACCTGTTAAAGAGAGTGAAAGGTAATTTGTAAAACCAGAATTAATAATTTTGGTAAAACACATGTAACTTTAGTAAACTAAAGTGCTGCAGTTATCATCAGTGACAGGTGTATCTCTGTGCATTGTAGACTAGAGACTTAGGGAGATTTTGATCATGGAGAGAGTCACAAATGATCAATGTCCCATGAACGTTTTCTTTAGAAATTCTTTTATTAACGTACCCAGGATAAAAGTAAACAAGAGGTTCAAAGAGAACAGATAAAGCTGGAGACCAGAGAAAGTTGTTTTTTTTTCTATGAAAATTAATTCTTTTAAGGATACATGTCAATGTCTTTGAGAAGTTCTCTAGAATAGGAAAGATAATGTAGTAGCCCAGCTTATCTTCAGAACCATTATGTGGCCATTTCTAGAACTGCCATCTAGCAGGAAAAAAAAATCATTGTCTTTATTTTCCAAAGAGAAAAAGGATTTCTCCATCACTTTCTTCTTTGATGCCATCACACTGGCTGACCTCCTGCCTCCGTTCCACGGTGTCCTTTCCTCTCTTGGCGCTGTGCTTATGTATTCTTGTCATGTCACATGCTGGTGAAAGTCAGCTATTACAGCTGCAAATGCCAGCAAAATAGGAATCTCATCTATCTTCCTTACCTTGTTCTTTCTAGAGAAAAGTATATTATTGTGGTCGGATAAAACAAGCTTTGTACACAATTTGTTCAGAAAAAGATGAATGAATGCCTCTGGAAATATTTTGTTAACATGAAGCCGTGTTATTCCAGAGTTGTGAACCAAGGATCACTAGCATTATCTCTCATTAGCAGAGTGAATTAAGGAATTCATTAATAGAATTTGAAAATTTTTGATGAATTCTTGCCAAGGGTAGGTGGAGAAGTTATTATTCGATGAAGCTGAAGGCTGTCAATGCCTTCTTTTCCAGGAACTGAGTAATCTTTGTGTTGATTTAATTGCTCATTGTGATTTGTGTGCAGAAAGACTAAGAGAAAACACAGCCACAATTTAAACATGGAAGAGCTCCTCTGGTGGTTTTTCCTTCTGATACCGAGATTCTCTTGAAGATACTGGTTGAGCCTTTCCACTTAATTTATTTATAAGTGTTCACAGAAAAATCTGTCTCCCAAAGAATATGGCATCAACTTTGTATTATTCCCATGCTTAGGTTACATATTTTTAAGTCCCCCTTGTTTGCTTTCAAGGCAAATCTCTTGTTATGTAGCTCAGACTGAACCTACAGGAATCTTGCAATATCAGCCTCTTGTGTGCTGATATTACAGGCCTGTGCCATCATGCCTGGCTCTGCTTGGCATTACAAATGGTCTTTTAAAGATGAATTAACTTTTCTAAAGTTCTTCTCTTACAGACATAAATATTTGGAAGGATACTTCAAGTGAGACTGGTATTCTGTCACATTGCCTATGGGCTGATTGATTAACATGAATTTGTATTCCTATTTTAAGATAGGAAGTGTCCAGAGCTGAAAAAGAAAATGGAGGCATTGTTATCGGAGGCCATTCACCTCATTAAAAGTCTGGAAACAGACAGGGCAGAAGCAGAACAAGCTTTAAAACAACAAAAGTCAAGAAAGAAAAGGATTAGCATGAAAATTGACTGTTGGTCCATATGGAAGCTCCAAGAACTCCCAACGGCTGTGCAGAAAGGTAATAAAAGGGTTTTGACTCTATAGTCAGTGTTAGGGGAGCAGACAGGGTGACTCATTGATCTATATAAACAATTTACCATTATGTGTTGCTTATAAACTAGGACTGTTTGGAATACAGTACTAAAGATTTAATGAGTCTGGAGACACAAATGAGTGCTGTGCTGTGCCAACCATGACTGTGGGCTTTTAAGTTTGTTGAAACACCATTCATTAACACACCTTGGAGATAGGTCAATATTTGTTTTTTTTTTGCAACATTATGGTAGTGTTTGTTATTAAAATTCAATTATTAAAGCTGACTGACCAATTGATATCATTAGCCATGTTTTGCAATGTACGAAAATTCAGATTTCGTAAAGACATGTTGGGAATGACACACACATTTGAGAAATTAGAAATGAATTCAGTTTGAAAGGAGCTCCTAGCAAGAAGGCAACCTTAAAATGTTTGCAAGTGTAACTTGGGTAATAACTGCTTAAGAAAATATTGTCCACCTAGTTGGTGGTGGCACATGCCTTTAACCCCAACACTCAGGAGGCAGAGTCAGGTGGATCTCTGTGACTTCAAGGTTATCCTGGTCTACAAGAGCTAGTTCCAGGACATGCACCAATGCTACACAGAGAAACACTGCCTCGCAAAACCAAAAAAGAAAAAGAAAGGAAGGGAGGAAGGAAGGAAGGAAGGAAGGAAGGAAGGAAGGAAGGAAGGAAGAAGGAAAGAAAGAAAGAAAGAAAGAAAGAAAGAAAGAAAGAAAGAAAGAAAGAAAGAAAGAAAGAAAGAAGATGCTGTTCTTTAGAGCACACACAGAGAGAGGTAGGGTGGAATATCACAACCTAAAGATTCTGGCTGCTGTTTTTACCTTCTTCAAACCCCATGTCATCAAAAACTTCCTCACCAGAGGTTTATCAGGCACTGGAAACATTTTATTGCATCCTGAGGTAAGTTTTTGAGTTGAGGAGTCTTTGATTTGAAGTAATTTTTAAAAAAATAATATACTCATACAATCTATCACTTGAATAGGAAATTCTTAAGAATTTGTCATTTGTCATTTTTCTGGGATAAAAGACATGGACTTAAAGTATATGTCATGGTGAACAAATGAGTAAAATTGGACCATAATACCAAATCTTATAAAATTATCACCTTCAAAGTAGATAAATGCATACAAGAAAGTTGCAAGAAAATATTATAATCTAAATAGTCCTTTGTGTGATTCTTTCTTTGATGGAACTTATAATATTAATGTCCTCCTAATGGATTACTGTGCTGATAATGAATGATATATAAGTATGATGAGACAATGACAGGGTCAGAATAGGTGCCTTGGACCCCTTGTATTCACATTTTCGAATCATCTGCAGTTTTCCTAATTGTCATTTCTCATTAGCAAGGTAGAAAAAGTAGTGTTGAGAGCTGATATATCGAATGTTACTCTGATTAGCTTAAAAGTCATTTATAAGATCATTTAAATACTATAGTTTTGAGCCCTTTTGGAATTATCTTTAGGGGATTGTAGAAATAAAAAGAATATAAGTGTGTATACATTCTGGAAACTAATAATTGTAATAAATTCTTGTGATGGGTAACAACGTGATTTGGACTACCTTTTAATCAATACTATTGAAGGTCTACTTAAAATTAAAGTATGTATTTACTTGCTTCCTTTTATTTAAGAAGTCATTCATTATTTATGCTTACAGTATAATTTAAACTTGTTGCTATATACGTCTTAAGGCATTTCTGTGTGAAAAATGTTTGCACAAATCAATTGACCTTATATGAACGTAAATAAGGCATAATCCTTAAATGTTACTAATCTGTTTATAAAACATAGTTATGTATTTTTCTGGTTTGATTTATATATTATCTTGTATAATAAATTTTAAAAACCTTCTAATCTTTTTAACAGTTGTAAGTAGGATGTTTGTTAGCACAAACATTTTACAAAATTAGGAAACCCATCTGTTGTTTTCCCAGATCTCTTCTAGGTTCTCCTCTAGTCTACCCTTCTGTTCCCTACAGCACATGTGCTGTCTAGTCTCCCTGAAGGCAAATTTTCAATGGCTGTTCTAAAGATATTTCTATGGTCTGGCTTTCCTTTGGGTCAGACAATAAGAATCCACACAGGATATCATGAAGAGGTCATTCAAGAGAATGCAGCAAGACTATTGGTAGCTCTGGTCCCTTCCTTTCTGTCAGGTCATAAATCAGTTTCAACACCTCCCAGAAAATGCAACTCCTTTTACCTGGTATCTAGTGCTGTCTAAGAAAGCCTTTATCTTTTTCTATCAAAAAATAAACAGAAATATCTTCCAACATAAATCGGTTGTTATATGATCCCATAAACTATATAAATTGGGTTGTATAGCTTTGTTCTCTTGTAAAATAAAATGACCCACACATTTTTATCATACCACGGGCATTTGGAGGCACAAATGAGGGCCCCAGACTCCCTGGTGCTCTGCATGTTTCCTCTTACCAGCTCCGTTTTTCACATATCTGTGCATGTGGATCCACAGCTGCTTCCCTATGACTATTTCATGGAAGGGAAAGAAATGTCAGACTTTAGAATGAGAGTGTTTGACAGTATGTGACACACTTTGCAGAGTGGATACGCTCCAGTAGATGTGAGAACTACAGGCAACTTCCCACAGTGAGAATACTGAAAGCATCCCCTTGAAGGATAGATGGGCAAGGCACGCGTGCAAAGTTTCAAAGGGGAAGGGACACACTCAAAGGATAGCAGGTATGAATGTGAGATAAATCAGCACAATGGAAAACATAATTTAGAAGATAGAGAACATAAAATGACGAACTAAAAAGACAACAAAAGAGTATGGAATCTGAGGCAGAATGCCTAGAGTATTTACACATCTGCACCAAGTCCTTGTGTATGTGTGTGTGTGTATATATATATAATGAATATATATTTGCACATATACACACACACATATATTGACTTCAGTTTAGTGTTTTATAGTTTTCCTGAGTGTGTGAACAAATGGGCCTCTGATTGGTGTGTGTTTGTTTGACTTTCTAATTCCAATGTGAAAGTTTTTGTTTTATCTTATTTGCTTATATTGGATTATTATTATTATTAATAATATTATTAATATAAAACCTGTTTTTTAATAAGAGACAGAAAGGGAGTGGATTTGGGTGGGGAGTAGGTAGAAAGAAGCTGGGAAGATTAGAG
>NC_022020.1:12777581-12785747 GCF_000317375.1 Microtus ochrogaster | reverse complement strand
TCCTCCTCCTCCTCGTTTTCCTCTTTTTCTTCCTTATCCCACTTCCTCCTCTTCCTCTCCTTTTTCTCCTAATTATCCATATCCAGCTTGTGGCTCTGGTTATTGATAATGAAAATATTCATAACATAAGTTTGAGATTTATATTTAACTAACTGTGAATGTTTATAGAAAGAGGAGTATCAGTACATAAACAAAAAATAAAACAAAATATGTCTCTAGACATTAAGAGAAAGACCTTGACTCAGTACTTAGAAAGGCTTCAACATGAAATATGCGTGGGTATAAAGGTTAGCACTGTTTTTTTTTAAAATATTTATTTATTTATTATGTATACAATATTTTGTCTGAATGTATGTCTGCAGGCCAGAAGAGGGCACCAGACCTCATTACAGATGGTTGTGAGCCATCATGTGGTTGCTGGGAATTGAACTCATGACCTTTGGAAGAGCAGGCAAGCACTGTTTTTATAAATGTAATTGAAAATGTTCAGAAAACAAGAGAGACAGAAAGAGAGAGAGAGAGAGAGAGAGAGAGAGAGAGAGAGAGAGAGAGAGAGAACAGAGACCACAACTGATTAAGAAAACACTTAAAACTATACAACAAAGTCAGGGGGAATCAGTATAAATGCTAAAAAATACAGACCTAACTCATGAATTGAAGGCACAATCCTATACAAAGTTATCAACAAACTTCAGGAGAAAATTTCATTTTAAATTATTTAAAAAATCAATTTAGTTTTTATTCCAACAATGCAAAATGGCTTTTGAATTCAGAAATTGTAATGGGAGGAATGCAGGAGCCCTCTTAGCTAATTTGTTTGTAATTGTCTAAATTCATACTAGATATATAAGTAATTAGGAGTGATTTCAATATCTAAAATTTCAAACATTTTTATTGAAACGGTTGGTGTTTATCTTTTTTTTTAAATTTAGAGATTTTTCCATTGCTATTTTCTGCCTATGGGCCTTGCTTGATGCCAGGGTTGGAGGCATCTGTACCCAGTGGAGGCTACCTGGCTTCTCTCTGACTTTGCCTTCTTTCTCGTCCTCTATCTGCTTGAAACTCCTGCCTTGCCCTACTCTGTGCTGTAATAGGCCCAAAGTTCTTCTTTATTCACTAATGGTATTTATAGCATCCCAAGGGGAATTCCATATCATATAATGATCATTTTGCTGATTGTAATAAATTGGATTTATATTAAAGATTATAAATTATTAATTATAAATTATAAATAATTATGAATTGTTAATAAAGCATGCTTTAATCCTTTTGGTGATGAGCTAAAGAAACAATATGTTTTACAATTAAATATTTAAATAAAATTCACAGATGAATAATTTCTAAAGCTCAAGTGGAGCCTGCGCATAAATAAGCATTACTTTCTGGACTGTGTACTGCCACCTCTGAACTTTGTGTTGCTCTCATCATCTGCCTCCAGAACACGAGCACTTTTCCAAAGATATCGCAGAGCTGAACAGCCATATTGAAGACACAGCCCAAGTGCTGGAGCATCTGGAGAAGCAGAAGAAGATGCTGGAACAAGCCAATGCCAAGATCCAGAAGGACATTGACTACATGACTCACCATGCCCCCCTGCTGGAGTCGAAACGGAAGCAGGAAGTAGAAGCTCTGAGGGACCGCTATCACAAAAAGTTTGAGGTAACGGAATGTGTGTATACTCTCTTGGTTACTCCAAAGTATTTCAACTCTAAGAACTTAATGTGTCTTCTAAGGTTGACCTGGTATTTAATTCTCTAATAACCTTCTCAGTTATAATTTATTGATATTCATTTAAACATCTTAGCTACTTATCGATAAACCTAGTATGATTAATAATATTTGTTTGATTCATTAAATTAAAGTGTTTCAAAAAACCTTTTTTATTTTTAAACCATTGTTTGAACTGAGTGAGAAAGTAAGTAAAACATATCAGTAATTTAATCATTGATAAAATTATAAATGTAATGGGGCTTCAAGAGCTTAAATGACCTCAATCACATTGTGAAATACTTTTACAGAAAGATAACTGTTGGCAACTGTTCCACAAGTAATAAATTTACCTCATATTAGTGTTAAATCATTATAAAGTAAATTTAAAAGCCCTTGAATGTTTCCCATGTTTAATACACAGCATCATCCTCTTTATTCCGTCACCAAAATACTAATATTAATTTCATCTACTTCATGAGGAAAATGTAACTAATGTTTAAAAATTATGTTACATATCTTGAATTATAAAATACTATCATACATTGGCTATGAAAGTTTCTTAATCTCCCCTTTTAAGGTAACTGTTTTATCTTTGAACTTTTATGTTTAGTTATGTGCATATATATGTCTGGTAATCTGTAGGTATACCATGTGCATTGAAGTGTGTGTGGTGGCTAAAACGGAGTGTCAGCTCTCCAGAGGTACAGGCAGTTGTGAGCCACTGCATATGGTCCTTGGGACCAAACCAGGCTTCTATGCAGAAACAGTAATTACTCTTTGCCACTGGACCATCTCCCCCACCCCTTACATTGTTTTCATGTTATCAAACATCACAGATATAAATTTAGTTTAGTTTAGTTATGTATTCCATCACATAGATATCAAACAAATTTATTATTTAATGTTCTCCCTTTTTCTCTCTCTTCGCCATCTGGGTTTTTTTCCTAATATTTATTGATAAAAGTGCAGTTTGGCTACACACAATAATTTCACACCAATGCTTTCCTTTGAGTGCACATGTGAACTTTCCTCAGCTGTATGCCTAGCCTTTATTGGGTAGTAGGTGAGGTCCACGTTCTGATTCACTAGCTAACGCTCCAATGTTCTCCAAAGTTCCTCTGACAACTTTTCTGGAACAGTGGTTATGCTGCAGGCTCATTTTTCCACCCTGGAGAATACTGCTCCCTCCTAATTATCTTCTACAATTTGAAAATCAATGTATCAGGCAGTGACTTCTCCATTACTGGTCTGATTTTACTTCCACTGGGAAGAAGGTTGGATTTACTGGTTGGAATTCTAAGAAAGCTCTTTAACAGAGACTAACTCATTAAAAAAAAAAAAAACTCTCGCCATTTCTAAGTAGGCTGGCTAGTTTTATGTCAACTTGACACAAGCTAGAGTTATCTGAAAGGAAGAAATCTCAACTGAGAAAATGCCTCCATGAGATTAAGCTGTAATACATTTTCTTAATTAGTGATTAGCCGGTTGTGGTGGCGCACGCCGGTAGGATTTGCTGAAGGAGGCAGAGGCAGGAGGATCACAAGTTCGAGGCCAGCCTGGGCTACATATTTTTGGGCTGGAGAGATGGCTCAGCTGTTAAAGGCTAGGCTCACAACCAAAAATTAGTGATTAATGGGCAGGATCCAGCCCATGGTGAGTGGTGTCATCACTGTGCTGGTGGTTTTAGGTTCTATAAGAAAGAAGGCTGAGCAAGCCATTGGGAGCAAGTCAGTAAGCAGCAGTCTGTATCAGCTCTCGCCTCCGGGTGCATGCCCTGTATTAGTCCCTATACTGATAGCCTTCAATAACAAACAACAATATGGAAGTATAAGCCAAACAAGCCCTTTCTTCCCCAACATGCTTTGGTCATGATGTTTCTTTACATCAACAGAAAGCCTCAGAAACTAAGCTTCCCTGCTACCTAAATATGGTGACTGCAGTTTATCACAGGAGGCAGTCTCTGGTATGCATCCAGAAGAAAAGACACTGAACTGAAAGCCACAAGGAGATTGGGACTCCAGTTGAAAGAA
Organism: Microtus ochrogaster; assembly: GCF_000317375.1. Classification (NCBI taxonomy): domain Eukaryota; kingdom Metazoa; phylum Chordata; class Mammalia; order Rodentia; family Cricetidae; genus Microtus; species Microtus ochrogaster. The sequence continues at coordinate 12,782,007 of NC_022020.1, read as the reverse complement.
AAGTGAATCCAGCCTTGTTCCAGCAATTCTATTTGACCTTGTCTCAATCCTGAATAACATGGTGCAGGATTGCTCACCAGTCTTGTCTTAGCTATTGTCTGTGTTTGTTTAAACCAGTGTCTATTTGACACGTTAATATTTTTCTCTGTCATTGGCCATTGCGATTACTGTGGGATGCTCAAACAGTGTTGTCAGACAGCTGGAAGAGTAGACTCAGGAGGAGCTCACTGCAACAGACCAAGACAACAGAGGACTTGGTGTGTAGATCCTGTCAGATACACTGTGACTGCTCTGCATCAGCATGGGAGGGTTTATTAAAAGCCTTTGGCTTAGGCAAGAAAAACTTTTAACTTAGAAGATTCTCAGTGAAACACATTATCTTTCACCATCCAATCAATCAATTCAAGTTCTGGACAGCATCAGGCTTGATCTCCATTGAGTAAAACAGAATTCTGGAGCATAAGTATTTTAACTGCTCATTTCCCTTGAGCAACCTGTGATGTACATTTTGGACTTCTGTAGCCCATGTGTTATTTCTTTAATCTAAATCCATCTTTGTGGTCTTCCGTATCTTCTGTTGGACCATTTCCTAAAGAATCCTGAGTAACATAGCCACCTTTGTGGAAGGATGGGAATCTGTCATTTCTACCTTATGTTGAATTATTTAACCAGAGCTTCATCAACTGTCTTTAACTCAGCTTGCCACTTCTGTCATTCTAGGGGGAAAGTAAGTATGTCCCTCTCAGTTTCTACAAAGGGAGCCAGGAACTGTGATGAGTCTGCATTCTGACTGCACAGCACCAAGGAAAAAAATTCCCAGAATGCATTTGAGGCACTGCTAGGCAGGATTACATATATCATGCAGCCATGGTAAGAAAACCCACAGTGACACAGCAAAAGAAAAGTGGTAATTTGAAAAAGAAAACACATCTTCCATTTATGAAATGAGCATAACTGACAAAATTCAGGAATGAAAAACAGAATTATGAGCACTGCTGGTACCAAATACCTCCTCAGAGAGAAACAGAAGCACACAGAGATGTAAGCAACAGGCAGAAGAGCTTTTCAGAGTGTAGCCTCTGGAATAGAACTTCATCATGGATTTAAATCCCTACTCTAAGTATTCAGATCTTACATAATTGTTATAAACATTGTGGCCTTGCATTCTTTGTACGCAAAACTTTATAAGGATCCATATCCATATGCTTAGTGTATACCTGAATTAGATAAAAAGGATCAATATAGAGCCTACCATAATGCACATAATGCCATGAAAATAACATCCTTAAGGAAATTTCTAGCTGTATATATTTGCATGGAAAAAGAAAGCTCCAGATTGACAGAGAGTACTATAAGGTAGGCTGCACCAAAACCCCCATCCTATCCATCAGACTGTGAAAGCTATATGTCCCAATGTGCCCCCTAAGCCTCCCATCCCTTCCCGGGCACCACAAACTCAGCAGAACTCTGCAACAAGCTAGCCACTACACAGAGAGTATTAAGAGGTAGGAGGCTCCAATATCCCCATCCTATCCTTCGGACCCTACAAGCTACAAGTCCCACTTCAGCCCCAAACCCTCCTATCCCCCCGCAACCTCAGTGGAACTCTAAAACACAGCCTGATACTACGCAGAGAGGACCAAGAGGTGAGTGATTACCCTCCTGATCAAGGCAGGTGGGGGAGGGGCCTGGGCTTTTGCCCCGTTTTATTAGGAGAGCCTAGAGATTGGGGTTTTCCGCTTCTCTAGCAAGCCAGAGGATGAGTTTCCTGCAGGTAGGTTAAGGTTACTCTAACACCCCTATCCCATCCACTGAACCCTGAAAGTTACAAGTCCCACTCCACCCACAAAACCTCCTGTCCCTCCCACCCACTTAGCCCCACAAACTCAGAGGAACGTTGAAACACAAGCAGTAACTACACAGAGAGCACCAAGAGAGGAACTTTGAAACACAAGCTGTGACTGCACAGAGTGGACCAAGAGAGCAAGTCAAGAGAGCAGGCCAAGAGACCTCAGTGCTTCCCTGCGACACAGAGAGTAACAGTACAGAGCAGACCAAGAACAGTTATCAAAGACACAGACTGCCTACTGCAAGGATTAGACTAAGAGAGAAAGACACTACCAGCACCAATGGAAGAAAGAGATGGGTAGTCGTCAATGCAAGGATTTATCTAACAACCTAAAAAGCAACATGGTAACACCAGAACCCTGTGGTCAACCAATGGGAAGACATGATCATCCTAACTCAGAAGAAGTAGAAGAAAACGATTTCAGTGTAACTTTATGAGGATGATGGAGGCCTTTAAAGCAGAAATGAAAAATTCTCTTAAAGAAATAGAGGAAAAGGCAAACAAAAAATTGGAAGAAAACAATAAATTTCTCAAAGAAACACAAGAAAACCAATAAAAAACAATCAAACAGGTGAAAGAAACAGTTCAAATAGTTCAAGGCTTGAAGATTGAAATAGGGGCAATAAAGAAAACACAAACTGAGGGAATTCTGGATATGGAAAATCTGGATAAACAAACAGGAACTACAGAGGCAGGCATGACCAACAGAATACAAGAAATGGAAGAGAGAATCTCAGGTGTTGTAGATACTATACTATAGACTCATGAGTCAAAGAAAACATTAAATCCAACAAGTTCTTAATACAAAATATCCAGGAAATCTGGAACACTATGTAAAGGCCAAATATAAGAATAATAGGGATAGAAGAAAAGCAAGAACTCAAAGGCACAGAAAATACATTCAACAAAATCATGGAAGAAAACTTTCATAACTGAAAGAAGAATATCCCTAAGAAAGTACAAGAAGCTGACAGAACACCAAATACACTGGACCAAAAAAAAAAAGTCCCCTTTCCATACAATAATCAAAATTGAATACATACAGAATAAAGAAAAAGAAAGAATATTAAGAGCTACAAAAGAAAAAGGTTGAGTAACATATGAAGACAGACCTATCAGAATTACACCTGACTTCTCAATGAAATCCCTGAAAGACAGATGTGCTGCAGACAACAAGAAACCACGGTAGCAAGCCCAGACTACTATAGCCAGCAAAGCTTTCAATCACCATTGATGGAGAAAACAAGATATTCCATGACAAATTAAAATAATACATATCCACAAATCTAGCCCTACAGAAAATACTAGAAGGAAAACACCAACCAACAAAGCTAATTGTACCCACAAAAACACAGGCAACAGATAACCTTACACCAGCAAACCCTAAAGAAGGGAAACACACAAACAGTACTTTCAAAAATAACAGAAATAGCAGTCACTGCTCATTAATACCTCTTAATATCAATGGCCTCAATTCACCTATAAAAAGACACAGGCTAAGAGATGGATACGAAAGCAGGATTCAGCCTTTTGCTGTTTACAAGAAACACACTTCAACCTCAAAGACAGACATTACCTCAGAGTAAAGGGTTGGGAAACAATTTCCCAATCAACTGGACCTAAGAAACAAGTGGATATAATTATCATAATATTGGACAAAATAGACTTCAAACTAAAATCATTTAGAAGAGATGGAGAAGGACACCTTATTCTCATAGCAGGAACAACTCATCATGATGAAGTCTCAATCCTGAACATTAATGCCTCTAAAGCAAGAGCACCCACATTTTTTCATTGGTTATTTCTTATTTTGATGACCAATTTCTTGAGTTCTTTGTATATTTTGGAGATCAGATTTCTCTCTGATGTGGAGTTAGTGAAGGTCTTTTCCTATTCTGTAGACTGTCGTTTTGTCTTGTTGATCATGTCCTTTGCTTTACAGAAGCTTTTCAGTTTCAGGAGGTCCCATTTATTAATTGTTTCTCTCAGTCTGTGGAGTACTACATAGCAGAAAAAAATAATGGCATCTTAAAACTTGTAGGATGGAGCTAGAAAACATTATATTGAGTGAGGTAACTCAGACCCAGAAAGAAAATTATCATATGTACTCCATCATAAGTGGTTTTTAAACATAAAGCAAAGAAAACCAGCCTACAAATCACAATCTCAAAGAACCTGGACAACAACAAGGACCCTAAGAGAGATGTACATGGATCTAATTTACATAGGAAGTAAAAAAAGACAAGATTTCCTGAGTAAATTGGGAGCATGGAGCCGATGGGAGATGGTAGAAGCGGAGAGGAGAGGAAGGAGAGCAGAAAAAAATGTATAACTCAATAATATCAATTAGAAAAACCTAATAAGGCAGTCTCATGGCAACAAAACAGCATATATAGACATTGTCCAAAGGTCCAAGGAGAAAATAATAAAAATAAATCTACCAAAATTTTAACTAATTTGCACCTCATACTGGATCCTAGATTTGATGACAGCGTAGTCAGATATTATTTAGCCTATAAACAACTTATCATTGCAATATCATTTTAAATACCCAGTCTATTAAAAAGGAGAGAGATT
>NC_022020.1:12749277-12773524 GCF_000317375.1 Microtus ochrogaster | reverse complement strand
TATGCCCAAGGTGTATGAGTCTAAGTCTATCCAGACACAGACGCTCCTGTGTTCTGTTGGTGGAAATTAAAGCTATTACTCCTTTTTTTTTTTTTCCTGAGAGTAGTCTGCCAACGGCAATAGTGAGAGCTCTTACCTTCCTACTCAGCACATTATCTCCTCAGCAGAACCTTTGAAGACAATAATAAAGCTCGTATATCTTATCTGAAGCTCACTTCATCACAGTGGGGTCTGTGTATTCCTCACCCATGCTCATGAAGTTGCGAACAACGTCCATGTATGTGCCTAGCTATGAAAAGAACAATTAGCGTTATGTTATGTGATTAGACAAGAGAGGTGGCATAGAAAACAGACAGGATTGATGGGCCAGGAAGGAACTGCTGATGACATTCACTGATTATTAAAAGTCTTGTTTTGGACTGTTAAGGAAGATAGCTTTCGCTATTTCTGATTGAAATTTCTATGCTACTGCACGTTTTCATATTTCTTTGTAATGTAATAATATATGCACATTGAAAATCAACATGTTGGAATGGTTTAAAGGACGATTTTAATATGAGCACATGAAGCTGTAGCTTTTATATGTTTATAGCACTGTTGTCAATCAGGGCAAACATGGAAAAAACATGGAGCACTGTTTCTAAGAAGCACACATTTAGAGCATCAGTTGCGGTAAGAAAATATGTGCTAGCAACTGTAAGCCTAGATTATGAGTGATGCTGAAATTTTTTGAGTTAATCTTCATACATATATGGGCCAAATGTTTTTCATTTCTAGGTGATGGAACTATTTAGGGATGTTCATGAAAAGCTTAAGGAGTCAATAGAACAATGTGAAGGTGCAAAGTCAAAGTTGAAGCAAATAAAAGAAGAAGATGAGAAAGACATCCTCCAAGAGGAAACAAATATAGAAACCTACAAGTAAGTATTCCCCATCAGCATTACGTGTAGCATCTAGAAATAAAACCTTAACCAAAACTGTAACAAATACCACTGCTCAAAATCTTTCATAGCGCACAGAATTTAAATTGCTTATGCCTCTATTATCACCAAGTTTGACAATGAAAATTTGAATATTTGATATACAAATTTATATATATATATCCACAAAGCAGTATATTTTTATTTTAAAAAATTGTCATGTATATATCATTATATTTCATGAGGATAAGGTGTACCATCAATGTACACCCTGTCCCCTGTATATAAAAGTGATTGCTTTTAGAGAAATGAGATATCACATATTATAAATTAATGCAGCGACTATATGCATAGCCATTAATTTTTTTAACTTATATTTATTTTCTTACTAGCAGAACAATATTTTAAATGCACAAATTATCTCTTGTTTATTAATAATTGAGATTTTTATCTTCTGGTATTAATTTCTAAACTAAATGTGTCTTTTGATACCTTGCCATCTTGGTCACAGCATCTATTTCTGTGATAAAATACCATAGGCAAAAGCAATTTAGGGAAGGGGGATTTATTTCATTTTACAGCTTATATTTCATCATCCAGGAAAGTCAGGTCAGGAAATTGGAGGCAGAAGCTGATGCAGAGGCCAAAGAGAAGCACAATTGACTGACTTGCTCAGCCTGATGTCTTATAGAGCCCGGTACCACTAGTACAGAGGTGCCACCACCCACAGTGAACTCACATATGTGTCATCAGTCAAAGCAAGACCACAGACTTGCTCACAGGCGAATCTGGTGGGGGCATTGTCTCAGTGGACATTCCATCTTCCAAAATGACTCCAGCTGAGACAAGATGACATTGTTATTTAAGTGCTTGTTCAAAATTCATAATCTAATGCTCAGCCCAGAACTATTAAATATGAATCTGTGATTTGAAAAGATTCCAACACAATGTTAGAGAAATAAAATAATATTATTACTGGCTTTTGCCACCTTTTCAGTTAAATATTGATGCAAGATTTAAAAATTCTATCATTTGGCAGAGGGGTCGGGCACATGGCTCAGTGGGTAGGAGTACTTCCTCAGTAAGCACGAGGACCTGTGTTTAAATGCCCAAAATCTTTCAAAAAGAAGGGAGTGATTGATTGGTCACGTCTTTAACCCTAACCTTGAGAAGGCAGACAACCAAGACAAAACCGAGACAACTTCCTGTTCAGTGAGATTCTGTCTCACGGCAACAAGGCTGACAATGGCAGAGAAAGACACCAGATGTCCTACTCTGGCCTCCACATGGACATATGCATCCACACAGATATGTACACGCATGAATCCACATACAATACAATACAATACTTACCCACCAAAAGTGGCATATTTTCATACTCATAGCTTTAGTCATGCCTTTGAAGGTACACTCTCAGATGCATGCAAGTATAAAGTAACCATGATGTCCTGGGATATGATTGGCCTCTTATCACTACGAATCGACTTTTTCTGATTGCTGTAATTATTTTTCCTTAAACTTATTCATAAATGTAATTTTATTAGCTTTTATTTTTATTAATATTTAGAAAATATTTTCAATCTCCAATGTGTTGGGGTATCTATGCTTTGAAGTCACCTAATAAACTTCACATGGACAAAAACATTTTCTCTGTTATAGTAAGCATGATTTTAAAGTCAAACCACTGAAAACACCCACAAATCATTACTGCACCCCTTGAATATAAACTATGTGACCCATTTTCTTATTGAACCTTTGTTCATGTTGCTACTTATTATCATTTCATTCTCCTTTATTCTTTCTGTCTGACTATAATTCTGTTTTATTATTTTGCAAGGTTCATTATTTGCTAAACTCAAACTTACATTGTTGAGATTCAAAACATATAGGATACTCTCAATATATTGATTAATGAAAAGATAATTAAAAGTTTGCTTTATTTATCCATTGCCACTAAATATAACAGTTGTTGATTATAGAATGTTTTATTTCATAACCTATAAAACACTTTTATTATTTTTTAAAGAAGAATATTTTTTAAAAATTAAACTTACCATCAGGACAACTACTTCTTCCCCTTTTGTGTCTTAGGCTTTTCATCATGAGTCCTCCTCGGCCGATAGATCTCTTAGAATCCATCATGAGTCCTCCTAGGCCAATAGATCTCTTAGAATAACAGCTTTAGTGAAGTTCTCTTAACAAACTGAGGTTAATTTTGAAAGAAAAATTATTTTAATACAAATAAGACACACAGGGGCTGGAGAGGTGGCTCAGAGGTTAAGAGCACTGACTGCTATCTATACCCAAGGACCAGGGTTCAATTCCCAGCACCCACATGGTGGCTCACAACTGTTTTGAACTTTAGTCCTGGTGAATCTGATGCCCTTTTTTGACTTACTTAGGAACCAGGTATGCAGGTGTTATAAGACACGAATGCAGAAAACTACTAATATACATAAAATAAAATTTATAAAATAACATAAATAAATAAAATGTTGTACAGTCTTTGAATTTTAATTTTTTTAGAGTGTTAGTCATATGACTTATCCACTGTCTTTTTAAAGGTCACCTATGTACTTGAGACCTTAATGATTTATTATTTATGTATAGGTCTATATGTGAATGTGTGCTCCCAATGTTCAAGTGCCCAAGAAGGCGAAAGCGGGTAATGCATCCTGGAGTTCTAGATACAGGCAACTGTGGACCACCCTGCTTGGGCCTTGGGAGCTGAACTCCTGTCCTCTAGAAAAGCAGTGAGCTATCGTAACCACTGAGCCATCTCCCCAGGCTTCCTTTTGGAGACTTTGTCTATTTCATTTTTATAACACTCTAGCTATAAACTACCTTCCCAACTAGCTAAATAAAATGAAAGTCAGTGTCATCTAGTTGATTTTTGCTGCCTATTATTTTCCTGGTTATTCTTTATTTATCAAATGCTGATCTTTTGGTGATGTAATTTATATAAAATTTATGCTATTTTTCTATCTTTCAAGTCTTCCATCAACATTGCCTCCTGTGCCTGTACTTCTGTGTGTATTTGGGAGTGGAAGACTGTTCAGTAACACACCAACAATAATATTCCTTAATTAATATGATGTAGTCATGTTCTCTGTCTTGCTCATGCTAAGTTGTACAGTGATTCCCCCAAAATGTTTGCTTTCTTTATTTATAAATAATTGTAGACTCACAGAACACTATGGAGTTCTTTATTCCCTTCTATAGGCTTCTCCTATTGGAAAGATTTAGAGATTAGAACTAGTATAATATCAGACTAATAAAGAGGCCTTGTCCAGTTTTCACCATGTTTTTATATGGACTCAGAAGCATGTGGGGGGACTGAGTGTGTAGTTCTATGTAACCTTCTCTTGTGTGTAAATTCAGTAACTACTGTACCATCTAAATATAGAACTGTTTCATCTCCTATGCTGCCTGAGGTTTGTTCCCCTTGCTCTTTCTCTGCTCTTCACCTTCAGAGCCTCATCATTTGGACATGTAACATAAATATATCTTGGAACAATCAATGTTTGGATTCTTGTTTTCTTTTTTTTTTAATTAAACGTAGTACCATTAAGATTAATCCATTTTGGCAGTTGTATCAAAAAGGCCTTGGAATTTACGATTCAATGTTGTCTCGTGGTGTGGATGTGCTGGGTGTGTTTACCCAACCACACTTTGAGGGGGGCATTTGGTTAGTTTCTAGTTTCTTGTGAGTCTGATCAAAACTAATTAATGTGCAAGGTGTGAGTGTTAAGTTTTAATTTTTCTGGAATGCCTGCCTCTGAATATAATTGCCAGACTGTATGCTAAGTATGTCTTTAGTTTTAATAGAAACCACAAACTGGTCCAGGATGTGGATGGAAAGACCATTTGACGTCTAGTAAGAAAAGATCTTTTTTTTTCTCCCAACATAATATTTTTAAAACATATTTGTATACTTCATACAGGGTACACCAATCATGCTCCCTCCCCATTCCTCCCCAGTTTACCCTTCCACCCTTGTACCCTCCCCCCAAAAGAAAAAAAATACAGGAAGTCCAATTATTGATATACTTATACTCATTAAAGGATCAAATTCCAACAGCCAGCCCTTTAATGATAATTGAGTCCCCCATCACGCACATACACACCCCAGAAGTCATCAGCTGTGAAGAACTACACATTGCATCTTTATCATAACTTTTAAGGACTCCCTTCAATCACTTTCTGTCTGGACTGTTTCTTTTCTTTGGGGGGGGGGTGGCAAGGTTGTCACAGAAGCTGTCAATGTCTCTCATCTCAATTACAAATCTACAGTCATATACACACCACTGCAAAAGAAGCTTCCTTGCTCATAACAGCCAGCAACAGAGTGGACCATGGACTTCCACATGGTTTCAGGCAGCAACATGAACGTCCACAGACTCTGGTGGCAGCAAGGATCATAGGCTCCAACATGGTCCCCAGAGGCAGCAGGCACCATAGGCCTAACATGATCTTTAGCAGTGGCACAAACCACAGATATCAACATGGTCTCACATGACAGCCCAGATCACGCACACCAATATGGTTCCGAGTAGCAGCACAAACCAAGAACACCAAAATGGCCTCCAATGGGAGCCCAGACCATGTTCATCAACAATGACCTCCAACATCAACACATAAGACCCTTGGCATCAGCATGACTATGTTGGTATCCCTGCTCTGGAACACCACCTGAGATCACTTTTTAAAAGAAAAACAGAAAAAGTTCAGTTCCTCTAGCATGTTTGTAGCACTGAAGTTTTAGTTCACACTTCTTTTGCATGTTTTTTCCTTTAGTTTCTGAATGTTTTATAAAGTATCTAGTCCAGTGTTTTTCTTATCTGGTGTAGATAACTCTTTCTTAATAGAGGATGCAAACATTTTTTTAATTAGATTCGAAAATTGCAAAGATCTATGGTTTATGGAAGGTTTGCCTTTTGATCTCAATGGGGATATTTTTGTGACAGATGTATTAAGGGTTGTTGAGATTTAATTTGCCAATTTTTTTATGGGTGTAGTGTCAAGGAAAATCTCTTGTCCTGATTCTTAATTCAAAGTGTTTTCTTCTAAAATATTGTATGCAGTTTTACATTTTACACTTGGATGCATTAAGTTAATGGTGCATGGGATTTAGTCAAATTTAGTTTCTTCTTCATTCAGTTTCTCCTTGAGCATTTATGTCATACTGCTTTGGTTGTCATATTGTTTTGTGAAATATGGTCAAGAAACAACAAGTCTTATTTCCATGACTCTACTTGTACATACTGGGTCCTGTTCCATTCCTCTATATGCCCGACACTTCCAATACCACCCTTGTTTTTGGATCAAACAACTCATACAATAGTTCTTGACAATAGAGAGAATGTGAGTGACTCTCTCTGTTTTATTCTCCTGTCTGTTCCAGCTTAGTGGATGTGAAAATGGTTATATTTTAATGCCCGGTGACTTTTCATCACTTTATTACCCAACTTTTCCTACAAGATAATCTAAAACAATTCCTCCAAAAGAGTCAATTAATATATGCATAACTTTTCTCTCTATTCTTTCCATTTGGAAGCATAAATACTAGTTTGTTTTTGTTCTTACTCTTTGCTTAATATCCAAAGTCTTTTAGGAATTTGCAACTGCCGTGGAATGGGAGAATTTTTAGAATAAATTCCTCTGAGTCCTAATAAGTTTGGGGTTAATTTTCTTTTCAACGTGGATAAAATCATCTTTGCTTTTACCTTAGGAAAGAGCTAGGTAAGCTTAGCAACCTGCAGGCCCACTACTCAACCTCAATTGAGTCTGTGAATATTCACATTGAAGAGGATGAGGAAACCATGACTGAGATGCTGAGAGAAACACAGAGCACAACAAATGAAGTATCAAATTTACTGAAAACAGTGAGTTTTTCATATTTTCAAAATTTGGAAAACGGTTTTAACCTAGAAATAGTACATTTTCTTTGTCAGTGATTGAATACCAGTCAATTTCCTGCCTGCATTAGTTTTCTATTGTGAGATAGCAAAACAGATTTGGCATCTGGACAGAATGCTTATTTCATCATTCATTAAAATTTTATTTTTGTTAGTTAATAATTGTTATATATAATTATATGGTTTAATGACATTTTACTGCAAGTATGTCATGTGCATTGGCGATAAGCACCTTCCAATACACTCTCCTGCCCTGGCTTCTCTCCCATTGGTCCTTTTTGTAAATAATATCCCTTCTGATTTATATAAATGCACATGTCTATATGTGTGTATATATATATGCATATATATGTGAGTGTGTGCATGCATGTAAGACGGTATTTGCATTTACTTGTTTGACTTGCTTTGCTTAACATAATCATCTTCAGTTCCATTAATTTTTCTGCAAATGCTATGGTTTTGTTCTTAATTATTCCTGAGTATTTGTTTTTTTTTTTTTTAAACAGGAGCCTACAATTGAAAAACCTTGAAATTTTAAAGAGTTTTTGGAGTTAGAGAGAGATTGTGGATATTATAGAGAGGTTTAGATTTGGAAAAAGATTGGGTGTTTTAAAGAGACAGACGTTTTAAAGACTGGGACTTTTGAAGTTATTTATGTTTTATACTGAAATATTGGTATTGACATGCCATCTTAGAAGCAAGTGAAAATGTCCTATTTGTCTGGTGGAGTGTCTGCATGTCGAAGGGCAAGGGCATGTCTGCATGTCAGTTGTGCGGGCTATTTTTTATTTACTTGACAAAAGCTGGCATCGCTGTGGAAGAAGGGCCCTCAATTAAAAAAGACTTCTACCAGACTGACCTGTTGGCAAGTCTATGGTGAATTTTTTAAATTGATGATTGATGTGTGAGACCCTAGCTTACTGTGGACTGTGCCACCCACGAACTGGTGGTCCTGGTTACAACAGAAAAACATGATGAGCAAGCCATGAAGAGAATTCCACTAAGCAGCATTCCTTCATTGCCTTTGCTTAATTTCTTGCCTTGAGTTATTGCCCTAACTTCCCTCAGGAATGGAATATGAAAGGTCTAAGATGACATAAACTCTTTCCTCACCAAGTTGGCTTTGGTCATGGTGCCTTATCAAAGAAGCAGAAATCCTAAGACAGTGTGGATGTCACTTCTCAAAATGTATAATTCATTGAAAGATATAAGTATAAGCAATAGGGACATGTAGGAGTCCAAAGATTACTTATTATTATTCAAATAATTACAATATTTAAAAGAAGTTTTCTGCTGATAGTTCAATTAGTTATCTGAAATGTTCCCCATTAATGAGATATTTTCATAGAAGGTAAAATTAGTTGCTAAGCCTGTAATATTTTATTTCATACATCATTTTTAAACTGGCAACCCTGTACCTCCTTAATTTGTTGCAATAATACAATATTGTTCATGTCAGGGAATCATGAAAGCATTAAAAAGGTTCCTAATAGTTTTCAGTTACAGAAATTGTTTGGGCTAGTACACATTCCAGGGAAGATGAGAGCATGATGAAAGTTAAAATATATTAATTTTTCAGCATGTCTTTCATTATAAGCTACATTTTCGGCAGCACACATCAAGTATTAGTTAAAAGCAGTGATGTGCATGATCATCAAGCCTTGATTTTGGTGTGCAACTGAAACCTTCAGTACAAGAGAAAAATAGGATTTGTGCTGCTTATGTGCACATATGGATTCACAGAGAATTGATTTTCAGATTTCAAGGCACATTTTCCTCCCAATTTAGAGTTTTTCCCTTTTTGACCTAGATTCTTCTCCAATCTGTGCCATCCTTAATCCTTAATTCTATGCAAACACATTTCTCCATGTCTTCTCTGTAAATAATAGCATTAGTGATAATTTTTGAAGATCCAAGGGTCCTAATCAAATTACTTTAAATGTGAAAAGGAGGCTTTCTGTGAGTTCCTTTTCCTTATTTTATGCTATCATATATTTTGCAATAGTTTCGTACATGTATATAACACAGTTATAGTCCTTGGAGATTTCATATATGGGTACTATGTTTACATCTTTTCCATCATTCCCTCTCACAGCATCCTCAACTCTGTCTCAGGTTCATGGTTTCTTCCTTAAGGATTATTATAATTATATATGTGCATGCACGTATATATGAACGAAGCTTGCTATTATATAAATGAATGTTGCTGCTCTGTGTATTTGCCAGTGCTGGGTGCTAAGGATTGGATAATCTGCAAGAGGCTCATCTATGGATATTGATTCTGCCTTTTTGGCAGCATGGAGGTCTTCATCTAAGGATAGTACCTATGAGATTTCCCCATCCATATTAATATGGCAACTGGTATCATTACGATGACTTTTTGACATTTCCTGAGAGCAGCTTCACTGTTCTACACAGAAGACACTATCTTGGTGCAGATTCTCTATCCTAGTCCTCTGAGAAGCTCCCTGAGCCCTGGGGTTGTGCTGCACATGTTCGTAATCCTGAGAGCAACTGTCAATTGCATATTCTGCAATGATCTATATCTGCTGTAAAGATGCTTTGATGGAGTGCATCTTGATGGCTTTGTCCACCAATGCTCTCTCTTACCCTTTTCATGTTCCTACTGAATCTTTCCCTGACAAGTCCCCTCATAACCTCATACCCATCTGTAGGAGCCACTGAGTTTAAGTTTGGTTGCTTGCATAAACAAGGGAAATTTAATCAGTGACTACACCACTAAAGAAAGTGACACCCTTTCCCTGGTAGACACTAAATGCCAATTTGTCATGGATGAGGCAAAGGCTTGGGAGGCCACATACCTTCTAACCTTAATGCCACTTTGTCCCATAGTCCAGAAATGCTTTAGGAAATAATTTTCTTATTAGAAACTTAGGGTTTTGTGATATAATTGCTGCCCTCTACAGTTTAGTATATTAATATTAATACAATTAATGTGACTTAAAAGTTTTGTTTTTTACAAAATGAAAAATAAAAACCACATGATCATCTCATTAGATTCTAAAAAAGCTTTTGACAAAATACAACATCCCTTCATGATAAAGGTCTTGGAGAGAGCAGGGATAAAAAATACATACCTAAACATAATAAAGGCAATATACAGCAAGCCAACAGCCAACATAAACTAAATGGAGAGAAACTCCCAGAAATCGCACTGAAATCAGGAACAAGAGAAGGTTGTCCATTTTTTCCATATCCATTCAATACAGCTGTTGAGGTCATAGCTAGAGCAATAAGAAACAAAGGAGATCGAGGGGGTACAAATCGGAAAAGAAGTCAAACTCTCACTATTTTCTGATATGATAGTTTACATAAGTGACCCCAAAAATTCTACCAAAGAACATCCACAATTCATAAACATTTTCAGTAATGTAGCAGGATACAAGATTAACTCAATAAAATCAGTATTCCTCCTGTACACAGATGATAAAAGGGCTGGGAAAGAAATCAGAGAAACAACACCATTCACAATAGCCACAAATAGCATAAAATATCTCAGAGAAACTCTAACCAAACAAGTGGAAGATTTGTATCACAAGAACTTTAAATCTTTGAAGAAAGAAATTGAAGAAGACACCTGAAAGTGGATAGATATCCCATGATCTTGCGTAGGTAAAATTAACATAGTAAAGCTGGCAATTTTACCAAAAGCAATCTACAGATTCAATGCAATGCCCATGATAATCCCAGCAAAATTCTTCACAGACCTTGAAAGAACTGTACTCAACTTCATATTGAAAAGAAAAAAAAAAGACAGGATAGCCAATACAATTCTGGATAATAAAGGAACTTCTGGAGGCATCACAATCCCTGACTTTCAACTCTACTACAGAGCTACAGTACTGAAAACAGCCTGGTATTGGCATAAGAACAGACAGGAGAACCAATTGAAGATCCAGATATTAATTCACACACTTTTGAACACATGATTTTTGACAAAGAAGCAAAAAATATCAAATGGACAAAAGAAAGCATATTTAACAAATGGTGAAGGCATAAATGGATATCAACATGTAGAAGAATGAAAATAGACCCATATTTATCACCATGCACAAAACTCAAGTCCAAATGGATCAAAGACCTCAACATAAATCTAGCCATACTGAACCTTATAGAAGAGAAAGTGGGAAGTACACTTGAATGCATGGGCACAGGGAACCACTTCCTAAATATAACCCCAGCAGCACACAGAGAAAAACAATAAATGGGACCTACTGAAACTGATAACCTTCTGTAAAGCAAAGGACATGGTCAACAAGACAAAAAGACAGCCTACAGAATGGGAAAAGATCTTCACTAACCTCACATCAGACAGAGGGCTGATCTTCAAAATATACAAAGAAGTCAAGAAATTGGTCACCAAAAGAACACATAATCCAATAAAAAAAATGGAGTACAGACCTAAACAGAGAACTCTCAACAGAGGAATCCAAAATGGTTGAAAGACACTTAAGGAAATGTTCAACATCCTTAGTCATCGGAGAAATGCAAATCAAAACAACTCTGAGATTCCATCTTATACCTGTAAGAATGACAAAGATCAAAAACACTGATGACAACTTATGCTGGAGAGGTTGTGGGGAAAAGAGAACATTTCTGCATTGCTGGTGGGAATGCAAGATGCTACAGCCCCTTTGGATGTCAGTGTGGCAATTTCTCAGAAAATTAGGAGACAGCCTCCCTCAAGACCCAGTAATATCACTTTGGGGTATATATCCAAAGGATGCTCAATTGTGCCACAACGACATGTGCTCAACTACGTTCATAGCAGCATTGTTTGTCATAATCAGAACCTGGAAACAACCTAAATGCCCCTCAACCAAAGAATGGATAAGGAAAATTTGGTTACATTTACACAATGGAGTACTACACAGCAGAAAAAAATAACAACATCTTGAATTTTGCAGGCAAATGGATGGAGCTAGAAAATACAATTTTGAGTAAGATAACCCAGACCCAGAAAGACAATTATCATATGTACTTACTCATAGGTGGTTTTTAAACATAAAGCAAAGAAATCCGGCCCACAAATCACAATCCCAGAAAACCTAGACAGCAATGAGGACCCTAAGAGAGATATATATAGATCTAATCTATATGGGAAGTAAAAAGACAAGATTTCCTGAGTAAATTGGGAGCATGGGGATCTTGGGAGAGGGTTGAAGGGGAGCGAAGACCCAGGAAGTGGAGCAGAGAAACATGTAGAGCTCAATAAAAGTCAATAAAAAATATTTTAAAAATAAATAAAATAATAAAAATTTAAAAGTAGTTTAATTGAACAATGATGTTGGCATACAACATTATTTTTGTCATTCAATGCAGATAAAGAAATGAACTTGTTTGGTGCATAAGCCATATATTCAATATTTTCAAATATTGTTCTTAATAGCAAACAGTTGGTTTTGTAAGTTATTAGTCAGTATATTTATATATGGTTTGTTGTGTTATACATGAATCTGAACACTGTGAATTCCCTATTCACATATTCCTTTTTATTTCAGATTTTATCTCAAAATTTTTTAGATAACATATTTACCTACAAAATCATAAAGGAAACAATAATTATAACTATTAGTTTATTAATTAGGAAACCTATCTAGGTAGATGTGGAGATTTTTGGTAAACACAAAGCTATTATTTGGTACGGTAAAGTACAACTTTATATTTGGAAGATAACAACATTATAGTTTCATACAGCAACCACAGTGTGCAAAGAAATCATGAAAGAGAAAAGTTTATGTTGCTAATTTTCATTGTAGGCTTTCCAATTCTTTCATGTGTGTGCCCACAAAGTAAAATATTAGTGGCATCTATAAATTGCACTCAGCAGTAAAAAACAAGAAATTCTTGAAGTTTGCATACAAATGGAAGGAAATAGAAAACACTATCCTGAGTGAGGTAAGCCAGACCCAAAAAGAAGAACATGGGATGTACTCACTCATATTTGGTTTCTAGCCATAAATAAAGGACAGTGAGCTTATAATTCGCGATCCTAGAGAAGCTAATTAGAAGGTGAATCCAAAGACAAACATATAGGCATCCTCCTGAATATTAACCTTCATCAGGCGATGAAAGGAGACAGAGACCCACATTGGAGCACCGGACAGAAATCTCAAGGTCCAAATCAGGAGCAGAAGGAGGGGGAGCACGAGCAAGGAACTCAGGACCACGAGGGGTGCACTCACACACTGAGACAATGGGGATGTTCTTTCGGGAATTCATCAAGACCAGCGAGCCTGGGTCTGAAAAAGCATGGGATAAAACCGGACTTACATAGCAGACAATGAGGACTACTGAGAACTCAAGAACAATGGCAATGGGTTTTTGATCCTACTGCACATACTGGCTTTGGGGGGGCCTAGGCAGTTTGGATGTTCAACTTACTAAACCTGGATGGAGGTGGGCGGTCCTTGGACTTCCCACAGGTCAGAGAACCCTGATTGCTCTTCAAGCTGATGAGGGAGAGGGACTTGATCGGGGGAGGGGGAGGGAAATGGGAGGCAGTGGCGGGGAGGAGGCAGAAATCCTTAATTAAATAAATAAATTTAAAAAAATCAGAGTGCAATAATAAAAAAGAAGAAGAAAAAAAAATAAATTGCCTTTCCTTATCTGTACTTGATGTTACCCAAATGTCAAGTCCAAATATGTGCTCAATATCACGCTTAAGTTTATTTTAAAAATGTAGACTAAGGTGATCTAAGCTGTTTAATTGGTGATGAATGAATGTTGACTATAGAAAATGTTTTCTGGGCACCTGTGAAGTTGGTATTACATAGTTTGCCAGTCGACCAATTGAAAATCATATTAATATTAAACTGTTTTAAATTCATCGGACGAACTCTGCCTGGTTATGGTTTATTGTTCTTCTAATTTATTGCTATTTGCCTTGCAAGTATTTCACTTAAGATTTTACATCCATATTCATAAGTGAATTGTACTTCACTGTTCTTAATTTGTGTCATATTTGATAGATTTTCTTATTGGGACTATGGTAGCTTTAGAAGATGAACTTTGATGCCTTCTTTTTTTTTCTACCCAGATAATTGATAAATATTTAAATAACTTTTCTATGAGGATACCGTAAAACCTTCAGACAAAAATGCAACTACATTTCCTGGGTTTTTTTATTGTTTGAATGGTAGTTTTATAAATATTATTTGTTGTAGTATATGACTAAAAATATTTTGAAATTTTTAACAGATTAGGAAATAAATTTTCAGATGCATTTGCATCTTGCAGCAATATATTAGGTCTCCATTATGAAAATTTTCCATTTCTAATTATATATATTATATTATTTAGAGTTTAAAATTTTTAAATAAATTTGAAATTGCTTTCAGTTTATTGTTTTTGTAATTTTCTGATCACTAATAAACTAAGAAATGTTTCATAGTTTTAATTTCTTTCACAGTTTTAGACTTACCCTGTTTCTCATTTTATACATTCCTATTTGAATTCTGACTGTTTATACTTAGTTATATATATGGCATATGTATATATGTTTGTATATTTACACATATAGACATATACAGGCAGGATTTTCCTGCTCTGGAAGCTCTAGTTCTATTTCTTGCTATACTGTGCATAAAATTCTTTGCACAATTTTCTGCATGCATCATATTCAGTGTGTCTCTGTGCAGTCCTATTTAAGAGCATTCCAGTCAGGCCTACCCAACATAGAGGCTGCACTTACTATTAGCATATATTGTTTTCTTCCTGAGAGCACTCATAAAATGAGATTCATTATACAAACTGTGATCTAAAATTATTTCAAGGCACATCTTACATAGCTCAAATAGCATTCATTTTTCAAAGTCTGGAATACACTAAAATGCAGAGGAAATTTTAATCTGTTATATTATCTCACTCTCAAGATTTATCTCCTGCTAACATTGTCTTTACAAAAGTACACAGGTCTCGTACTATATTTAAAAACATATAACCAAATAAGAATTGATGATATGCCTCTCTTTATATAAAACTTATTAAATTAAAACTTATTTCTATATACTTTTACATTATAATATGCAATATTTATGACTTGAGACTTTCTTAGAGGCTGGATATTCATGTTTTTAATTTTAAAAATTATAAACAAAGCTATGATAAATATCTCAATTATGTTTAAGCTAAATTACTCACTTCAATAAAATAATATTTTTGTGCAAAAATTATAAAACTTGCATGATTGTGTGGTGCCTGAAGAACCATGAAGAATCACAATAGTCATTCTTTTGGCTTACATGATTTGTTCTCATTTTTAAATTTTTGGAAACTCTGCAAACTCCAGATTGGCCCTTTTACAGATGACAGCTTCTAAAGCAGCATTTCTACTGATGAAATAATTTGCTTTCATAAACTCATCTTGTGAAATTGCTATCCCATCATCTATTAGACATTGTCTGACATCTGAATTATAATTTGTGAGTTGGGTTTGTATTATCTTCTTTTCCTAAATGTATAAATGACATTGCTGTTATTAGCATTGTTTCTTTAAAACTGAAATAAGTTTTGAACATTATGGTCAACACAGTCAAACAACAAACTGAATCTTGTTTAAATCGAAAGGATTCTTTTATTGGTTTTAGTTTGTATTTTCATTTATCTATATCTTAGAATAAAAATTTCAGTAAGGAAACTATTGCTTTAGTTTACCAAGCTCTGAGTTTGTAGTTGCCCTTCAGTACCCCCTGGAGATGTCAAAATCTCTGCATTCTTTATATGAAACAGTGCAGAGCTCACACAGAACCTATGTATATCTTTCCACACACTAAATTGTCCCTTGATGAAATTTTCTAAGACCTTAATGAGATGTGTATTTTATATTAATGGTGCTATATAGGGAATCATTGTCACAAGATTTTCAATGCAGACATTATTTTTTCAAATATGTTCACACACAATTGCTGATGTAGAGCCTGTGGTTCAAGGCTCCTCTTGGGTTAATTAGGACTGCTTTTTATAAGGTTTTTTTTTTCATGCAGAATTTGAATGCTTTTCAAGAAATCTATTTTTGTTGCAAGTGTAATCTTGATTTCTCTTTGATTGTTTTTTTGTTTGCTGGTTATGTTTAGGTAAATAATCAGTTATTCTAGTTCATACTTACTAAGGTACTGATTCTATTGTTTTCAGCATTATTCATCCTTGGGATTTCAGGATGCAAAGTTTTACTAGTCTGCCATGTATTCTCATGCCTACAGTTGTTTTGTTATTTGATAATGTCAGTCAATACCTCTAGTGAGATGCTGAATCACAGTAATAATAACTGGAGTCTTTGTTCTGCCCTTTTCTTACTTCAAATGATTTTTTTTTTGCCAAGCTTTAGTTTTCCCTTAAAGTAGGCAGAGAGTTTTAAGAATTAATACTTCCTCCTGCTTGTTTGTAAACAGAAATTTCTTGTTCTTAATGTCTGATCCCAAATAGCCAACATGGAGGCTTAATATTAATTATAAATACTCAACTAATAGTTCAGGCTTATTACTAATAAGCTCTTACATTTTAGATTAACCCATTTTCTTATTTATGCTTTGCCACGTGGTGGTAACTTTATTAGCATGGCACATTCACTTCATGTTCGCTCTGCATCTGCCTGGTTACTCCTTAACACTGTCCTTTTCCTTCCCATCAGCTTTAGTTTGGTCACTTCCGACTGTACTTTCTGCTTGACTACTGGCCAATCAGTGTTTTATTAAACCAACTAGAGTGACAAAACTTTCTATATACAAGAGGATTATTCCACAGTATTTCCCCTTTTGTCTAATTAACTTCAACGTAGTAAGATTATATACAACAAAAAACCGTTATCACATTATATTATAAGCCGGGTGATGGTGGTGCACGCCTTTAATCCCAGCACTCGGGAGGCAGAGGCAGGCGGATCTCTGGGAGTTCGAGACCAGCCTGGTCTACAAGAGCTAGTTCCAAGACAGGCTCCAAAACCACAGAGAAACCCTTTCTCGAAAAACAAAACAAAAACCAAACAAACAAACAAAAAAAGAATCACAGTTATAATATCCAATCTATTTGCATTTGGCAAAATTAGAGAAAATGTTCTATTATCTATCTTATCATTGTGAGTCTAAGTTTTGTACCTAATTTATGCTTTATCACAACTAAAGAAAGCTATAAGTTTGACTATTATAGATGATTAGCTATTCATCTGTATTTTTAATTATACATTATATTTTAAATGAGCTACATAAACATAATACCTTAACAAGAGTAAAAATATACATACAATATAATAAAATTAGCATTAAATTAGTATCAATATGCCAAAATCCATGCCAATGTAAAATATTTAAGATTAATAGTTGTTTATTTAGATTAAAGTAGGTTCAATAATCTACCCTTTTATCCTATCATTTCTATATTCTCTCTGTTTCTTTTCAAAAAGAGATCCCTGAATCTAATCTCCTTTACTTAGCTTTTTTCCTGACAATTACCAATAGCAATTTATAACTAACTCTCCTTAATGATAATAAATATCCATAACATACCTTGTGAGGATGTGGGCATAGTTTTCTAGACTATTTCCTGCTAATCTTTGGAGGACCCTAGGAAAAGTTAAAATTATGGTCAAGTCCTGACTGGAGTATTCTGTGAGGCTGGATCCTCTCAGCCAGCAGCCTCGAAGCTGTTCTGGATGCAAAGTAGCACACCTTTTTACTTAAATTTTGAAGTTAAGGTATTTTAAATATATATAGGTTGTTTGAATCCAGCAGTATTTATAATTGAATGTCCCTTAGCAGATGTTGCTTCTTCCTCAGCAGTCACAAACTTCAAAGACAACACAATGACATACAGTGTCCAGACTCTTTGTGTATTTTCCATCTTCATGTGGCTTTTTTCTTTTAGGTTACTTTACTCCCCTTTTAAGTACTTTAGGTTATTATTTTAAAATTATGTATTTATAATCCATAACTGTATATGCCCTCTCTTTTCTCTCTCCCAAGTCTGTACGTATATGTAAAAAACATACTGTAAACACTTTAGGGTTTTTTTTTCCTGAATCTGTTCTTACTGCATATCTCTAGCCTTTTCTGAGCAGATGAATCTTTAAACTGCTATGCCAATTGACTAGGACTGAAGTGATGGCATTGGTGGCTGACTCTATTTTTGCCACTAATGCTGAGTCAGGAAGTCATTGCTTAAAGGAACTGCACCCCTACTTACCGGCAACAAATAGTCCACCTAACATGAGGCTACTACCAAGAAGCCATGCTTGACTCTATTCTTTTGTGTGTTTAGAATCTTTTTTTAAGCTTTCTTATGTTTTATGTGGAAATTCCTGTCGAACATTTTGGCACCTTATGTAAACAAAAGTTTCCTGTCCCAACTGCCCCATCCCAAGTAACCAACACAAAGGCTTAATATTACTTATAAATGCTCAGCCAATAGTTCATGATTATTACTATCTAGCTCTTATATTTTAAGTTAACTGATTTCCCTTATGTATGCTGTGCCACATGGTGGTACTTTCATTATCAATTCACATCATCTTCTGCACCTTGTGCATCTGGCTGGTGACTCCTCAACTCCACCCTTCTCCATCATCCTCAGTTTGGTTATCCTGCCTATACTTCCTGCCTGACTACTGGCCAATCAGCATTTTTTAAACCAATATGAGTGACAAATGTTTACAGTGTACAAAAGCATTATCCCACAGCATTTGTTGATTTGAGCTTATTGAGTGTCTTTGAACTTTACATTTTCTGTTGCATTTTGTCAAGGGTCTAGGGCCATGCTCATCCAGTTCCTTCTCTTGTCATCTACAAAAATAGCAGATTATGTCCACGGATATCCTAACTTGAACTTGCAATTGTTGGAATAAGCCCTATCTGGCTGTATCATTACTCATCCTGTTCTTAATACATACCAATATTCTTCCTGACCTGTTCACTCAAGTGTTGTCAGGTTTAGGTCAACAACAACTTCTATATTGCTAAGAATAGCCTCTGTTTCTTTGCCACTGTCTTAACCAATTTACACAGCCAAACAAACTAGAGCTTTCTATTGGAACCTTTCTTTTCTGAATTTCAGAACTAGCAAGCTGCTTCCTTTTTCCTATTTTTGTGGAGACTTGTTTTTTCTACCTTCCAGTGATTTATTTGTATCTCCTGCATTTTAAGCCTTTAAGAACCCTAAAGTTGTCTTCTGTAATAAGATTTATGTATCTAAATCAGAACTTGGAATCCCTATGTATAGTCTCTGCATTTGTGACGAGTGGTTCTCTTGAACTTATTTTTTAATGCTTTAAAATTACATTTTACTTATGTAGTAGGTCTGGGATGTCTGTGCTGCACCATGTGTGTGGAACTCTAAGGACAACTTTCAAGAATGTGAGTGAGGCCATGTGAGGATGGGCATGGGAGGAATTGGTGGAAGAGGAGAAAGTAATGTAATTATATTTTAACGTATATTTTTACATAAAAAGACTCATTTATCTACATCTGTCATGTGGGTCCCAGAAATCTGGCTCAGATCATCAGACCGTCCTGGTTGGCAGCAAGTGCATTTCCACACTGAGCTGCCTCTTAAGTCAGCCCACCCTTAAGTCACTGGAGTCGAAAACTCAGCTACTCAGCCTTTCCCCGGCCTGCAGTGTTTTCTCCTTACTAAGTTTATGATGATTCAATCCTGACAGCTTCTTTGGCCCAGATATTTAAAATATGCCTTAAAACCATACTCATGCATCTTGCATGTTGCTAGGCCAACAATGTGTATGTTTAGCGTTAATAGACAATGTCAGAAAGTTTGCCTAAATATTTGCATATCTTTTTACTCCTATCATCATTTATAAGAACTCCAGCTTCCAATTAACACCATCTGTCATGTTTTTATTTATTTTTAATTATGGTTCTTTTGAAGGAGTTATCCCATTATGGTCTTAAATTTGCATTTTCCTGATGACTAATGAGGTTGAGCATTTTAAACATGCTTCATTTAGAATATTGCCATTTCAGAATCTATTAACAGAGAGTCAGATTTCACTTCCAGGTGGGGCCTCCATGTTATTCACATCTATTTGTCACTATTTTTGACTTGATATGAATATATGTTAATATTCTATGTTTCTATAAATATTTAATAATATATATAGTCACAAATATACATAGTTAGCAAAAGCAATTTACACCCCCCTTCTCTCTCTCTCTCTCTCTCTCTCTCTCTCTCTCTCTCTCTCTCTCACACACACACACACACACACACACACACAGCCATACCAAGCATGTCTCATTCAGATATCTAGTAAATTTACTCTTTTACTTGAAAAAGGCATTGTCGTTATGCAAGGATAGTACACATAAGTCTAATATATATCTTTCAACAAAAAAATTGAACACTAGTCCCATCCTATGGCATCAATTGCAATCAGGATACAGGATGGAGAATAGAAATCCTTCTGTTTAGACAAAAGGAATTTAGATATTTCAAGAAGTTCACAAATTATGTGCCTATATGTCTTAGGATATTTTGCCAGATGGACCAGTTAGTTTCTGATGGTTTTCAGATGGTTGCAGTTGCTGGGGATGTGTTTAGATCTGGGAGCTAATGAGGTAATTCTGAGTGTCACTGATGCCACAGGTTGTCAACTCTGACAATTGGCAGTGGACATATAAACCCACACACAAAATATTTATGTCTCCACACCTTCATTTCTGGTAGGAAGACAACACAATACTCTGAACTAATATAGCTGGACATGGTGATGAGAGCCTAAGACCCCAGCAATCAGTAGTGGCAGAGGAGAATCAAGAGTTCCTTTACCAGAAGACCCTGTCAGAAACAAAGCCAAAACAATAGAAAATAAAAAACCAAAAAGATTAAGTCTCCAATAACCCAAATTCAGGAAGATGTTCTTCGTTTCTACTCTTCTTATTGCAATAGTAAAGCCTTATTGTAGTGGCATTTCATTTGTATTTTAATAAATAAAGCTTTCCGGAGGATCATAAAGTAAAACAACCACAATGACCAGCTTTACAGACCAGGCAGCAATGAAACACGTAGTGTCATTCTGAAAATCCTGGAGAAAGGATCACCATTTTGGATGAGATAAAGATAAGACCCAGAGGCTAGCTGTTTTGCTTTTATGACGTTCAGGTTGAAGCCCAATTTTGTCTCTCTCTCTCTCTTTTTTTTTTTTATTAATCATGCTATACCCAACATTTGAGGTACAATTTCAGGAAGAAAAAAAATTGCCTAAGACTTTTTTGTCACAGGCACAGGCCAGAACTGAAGCCTAACCTAGTCTCCTGGTTTGGAAAAAAAACTAACACTTCCAGCTCCCATTCACCCCATCTCAGTTTCCATATAAAGATGGAAAATACACAGAGAATCTAGGTACTCTATGTTATTGTGTTGTCTTTGAATTGTTTGATTTCTGAGGAAAGAGAAACAGCTGCTAAAAGGCAGCTGGGAAATGAACAAGCAACTTCTGACTACATTTGTATGTATTGTATATAGTCATTGTACTTATGTACAATAGTTTTCTTATATTAGTTATAGCTTTTTTCTCTTTTATTTTAGACAAAAGGAGAATAATATTTCGTTTGTATTTTAATAAATAAAGTTTGCCTGAAGATCACAGAGTAAAACAGCCCCACTGGTCAGTCTTACAGACGAGGCACTGGTGACATACATCTTTAATCCATTAATCATACTAGTTTGATGTAGGAACTGGGCAATGTATGCCTTTAATCCCAGAAGTGCACACCTTTAATTCCAGCCCTAGAGAAGAATATAAGATGGGAAGAGACAGCTCACAGACATAGTCTCAGTCTGAGGTTACTAGAGGCAGTATTGCCATTTTGGACTGAGGTAGAGGTAAGACCCAGTGGCTGGATGTTTTGCTTCTCTGATCTTCAGGTTGAACCCCAGTTTCTGTCTCTTGGTTTTTATTAATATGCTACACCTTATCTCTGTTTAGTTATGCTAATCCACCTCACTAGCTGGAAAGAACAATGGCACCATCCCCCATCTCACATTCCCCCCCTTCCCTCCACTTTTTTTTAAGACTATAAAGAATAGAAGTGTACATGTGAAGAGAGGCAAAGAGGAGAATCAGAAAAATTTTACACACTATTTTTCTGATGGGAAAATTTAGTTATTGACCTCTTAAATAAACTCAGATTAAGTTTAGCTAATAGCCACTACAAACAATAAATAAATAAGAAGGTTAATAGATTCTGTCAGATAGTGTTTCTTTCTGTGGTGTAGATTCTCAAAAGTTAGATGGGTGGGTTAGAATATTTTCAATTTTACCAACCTAATCACTGGTCGTGTAGCATTAATTTTCATTTTCTTACTTCACAGTGGAATACAAATATTTTCCATGATTGAATTAGTGATCTTGAATATAATTTTAGATGTTTTAGTGATTGGCATCTTCAACCTGTTTGTGCTTTTATTTGTATTGAAACAGAAGTTAGCCTACAGTACAAGTGATTCCATGGGCTTTATGTTTTAGGATAGGGCTTAACCAATGATAAAGTTGTATATTGCAAGAATCACTCATGTAATGCTTAAGTAAGTTCATGAATGTTTTGTAATTTCATTTAGTTATCCTTTCGTGAGCCTTTAGCAGATACATTAACCTTAATTGTTTGAGTGGGCAAAACATTAAAAGTAGTTTTTAGAGATGGGCAGTTGTCTGATACAGAAAGTACATATAATTTTGTGTTTTAAAACTACATTTGAAACTTAAAAGCACACTGGGAATTGTATTGACCTGTCTCTAGCCTTTGCACATGGACAAACTCAAACATGGATAACAAGTTGATAAAGGAGGATTAAATATGAGCAATGTTGAGGTATCTAGTACACACTATTCGTAATACAATGTCAGTGGTTAACTTTTGTAAGTCTGAGCTTCGCTTGTGCTACTTCAAAGATTCCGTGCATGTCTTGGACTTTTGACAGTGTGATGGTAATGTACCACACATACAGTTTTAGGCTTTATGTACTTAGATTTCCCTGGTACTCTTTTATATATAGATTAATGTTGTTTTATTCCACATTTCCAAAGCTTTCACCCATTGTTTGTTTATCTATTTTTCTGCCTACTTTCTACTCTTCACTTCCCTAATTCTATCATTGCATATGTTGGTATGTGTTATGGTGTGTCAGAATTATGTCTTCATTCTTAATATTTGTATCTCTCTGTTACTCATACAGAATAAGATCATGGAACTCATATACAAATTTGTGTTCTTCCTTCTATCTGATCATAAATATTGTTAAACCCAGAAAGCAAGATTTATTTTTATATGCTTCAATTGAATTATCTAATTAAGTTTTTTATACAATTTCTGTCAATTTACTAATGTTCTCTTTCTGGTAAAGCATTATAATATGTTAATTAACTTCCTTAAGGAATATTTTCTTTTAACTCTTTGAACATACTTAAAATAGCATCTCTAATTTCTCTGGGATAGCGTTTCTTTTGAGTTCTCCTTTTCCCCTATATAGTTGTGTTTATTTCTTCATATGTCTCATAAGCTTTCTTACTGTTTTGAAAAGTTGACACTTTAAAATCATGCAACATTATTGTACTTGACATCAGAATCTCCCTCTTTTTGAGTTTCTTGCTGTTTCTATCTACTGAAGTTGCCATTGGTTTGTCCAGAGGTCTGCTTTCTGTGTCATATGTAAGCAATACTATCTCCTTTCAGTCTAGGGATTTGGTAATGATGGACATTGTGAAAGGTCAACCTCACTGCAGCTCCATGTGCTGGTTTATGTATACCTACAGAACTCACTCAGGGATCACTCAAGTCTGCCTTGGTTTAACGTCCTGAATTCATACTACCAAGAATATATTGACAATTGCAAGGCTACTACAGACACTATCCATCCAGCCTCCACTTATTGTCTTGACTAGTCTGCTCTTTGTCCCAACTGTTACTGGAGGTCTCAAGTGTCTATAAAGCTAGACCACTTGCTTGTGAAACATCTTCAACTCAAATATAGCCATCTTCACCAATGAAGTTTTCCTTAACAAACTTGCACCAGAGAGGTCATAAAATGAAAGGGAGGATTTGGATGCATTCTAGCCAGTCACATTCTGCTCTTCCTGGTAAATACCAACTTCAAACTTTGTGGCTATTACTTACACAGACATTGATAGAGGCAGAGATGGACCAGGAATATGTAAAACACCAGAGACTCCATGCCAGTTCTTATAAAGGAATATTTACTTCCATAAGAGCCTTTGAGAATTTCAAGAATAGTGTTTTGATACCCTTATTTATAGTTCTTAATGAAAATTGTTCTATCTCCTACCATTTTGTTCACTGATGTTCACTGATGTCTTTTGTACAGATTTTTAAGACTCCTGATGTAATCTTTTTTTTGCAGTTTTTTTTTTATTGAGAAAAGGGGAAAAAA
>NC_022020.1:12627792-12737348 GCF_000317375.1 Microtus ochrogaster | reverse complement strand
TCTCCAAAGTTGTAGAAAATGAGGGAGCAACTCCACCCTATCCAGTCTGCATGCCTGAAAGCTACTGAGGATATGTTACATAACAAGGACTTTTTTGTAAGTGCACTAGTTAGAGCCAAGTTTACTATTATATTTCATGTGATTAAATATAAAAGGCACCAAATAAAAGACCTTCAAGAAATTTTGAAAAAATAGAAATAAAAAAAAAGAAACAAAAAGCTCCTGATGTAATCTTACATTATTCTCATGGTCTCATTTTCCTTCAATTCTGATTTGATACATGCTATAAAGCTACTTTGTCAAATATACCAACAGAGCTTTTGTTTTACATGACCAGGTGATATTCCCCTCCATCTCTTTACTATCCCATTAGTTTATTATCAGTCACTTTAATGATTTGTACAGCTTTGTGCTTGTATTATTTGTCCAACTAAAATTTATAGTTGTTATGAGCTGGATATGAGGTAGAGAAACCACTTCATATTTTTTAAAGAAATGTCATTTTATTATATAAAATTATATAATTTTATAATATAAAATGTATTATATAGATAGGTTAATGCGGTAAATTCATTTTCATTGAATTCTCATACAACTTTTTGAAATGTTATTTCAGTACTATTAGGCATTTAGATTTTGATACTATGATTATTTAATGCAAATACAAACCCTACCTTGAAACAGTGTTATTGATATTCCAGTATCTGGTAGAGTGTTTCTGACACTGATTTTATTTGTAGATAACTCATGCTTAGTGTCATTTTACTTTTTCTTCCACTAAACTTCAATTTAGGGATGGAAGAAATGGCTCAGCAGCTAAGAGAGCTTACTGCTCTGCCGAGGACCTGAGGTTATTTCCCAACACTCATGTGCATCTCACAACACCTGAAATCAGGTCCCTTTGGGTTTTGGCATCTGTAGACTCCTGCACACAAGTGGGGCCCATAAACACATGTAGTCATATACACATATCCATATAAGTTTTTAAAAGTAGAGTCATTAAAAACACTACTTAAAAATCAATCTTCAGATTGACATGTCCCTAGAAGCAGCATGGCCCTTGGACACCAGCTTACCCTCAGGTGGCAGCCCAGACATAGCATCCATACAACCTTCAATGACAATAGGAAATATGGACCGCAACACAGATCCTCGCTGTAGTAGGGTCATGGACCCAGGCACTACTCTCAGCAGCAGCTTGGGCATGGACATCACCATGAATCCAAGTATTGATGTCCATTGCCTGTGTTGACAGAGACCCATGTGAACCATTCCTGTTGAAGTCCAAGGATCATGCTGAACTGGTCCTGCTGCTCACTGGCCTTGGGAGAGCTGGCCTGATGACACAGGAGAGCTGACTCTACCCCTCATAGGATACCTGGCTACAACACCTAGGAAAGCTTGTCCTATGACTTACTGTGAGCTTTGGAGAACTGGCTGGGATGATCCCAGTGGCTGGGACTAACCAATTCACACAAGCATGTAAACAGGGCTTTGAGTTGGCCTATGCCAACAACATCTACCCCATCTGTGACCTACTGGAGCATGTAGAGCAACAGGATCTCCATGACTTGGGTCAACAGTAGGGTGTCTGAGAGGAGTTTCAGAGATGATCCAGTATTCGTGGACCTTACACCTGACCAACAACTCATTACACAATGAACATTTACAAGTAAAACTGTTGGAACAAAAGGATCTACTCTGTGACACACAGAAGCTCCCAGTGTCACCGAGGTGAATGAAGAGGTGATGAAAAGAAAAGAAAGATTGAGAAACAAACTGAGTTTTTGTTTGTTTTTGTTTTGTTCTTTTTTTGTTTTGGACTTTGTTTGTTTCTTATTTAATGTTTTACTTTTTATTTTATTTTTATTTCTTTTTAAGCTCCTTTGGGGGATACTATATAAAACTGAAGGGCAGATACAGAAAAACTGGAAAATGAATGGATTGGGGTGTATGGTATAAAATTCCCAAAAAATTCAAAAATTTGTTTAAAAGCAAAGAAAACCCTTCAGTTTTTCTTAATTAAATTAGAATACTTCATTATATACTATGTTTTTATCTTAATTTACAAAAAGCTACATAATAAGAATTCCTATTCATATTCTTTTTCCCATGGGGAACTTGGTACAGACTTTATACATACTAGATTGTGTCTGTATGAATTCTATGTTTTTTACTGATTTTATTGTCAAATATTATGTATTTTAACAGAACTTGTATAGAACTGCTAGTATATTTTAATTTTTGTATTTATTTAGTTTTCGTTTTCTTTTTATATCTCATCCACAGTCTCCCCTCCTTTCTCTCCTCCAAGCCCTCCCTTCCTCCCATTCCCCCATCTACTCCTCCTCCATTTCTCTTCAAAATATGACAGGCCTCCCATGAATATCAGGCAGTTACAGTATATCAAGTTGTAGTAAGACTAGGCACTTCCTCTTCTACTAAGACTGGATGAGGCAACCCAGTAGGGAACCAAAAACAGTCAACAGAGTCAGAAACAGCCCCTGTTCCCATTATTAGGCATCCTACAAAAATACCAAGTGACACAGCTGTCACATATATAAAGAGTGCCTAGATCAGTCCCATGCAGGCTCCCTGGTTGTCAGTTCAGTCTCAGTGAGCCTGTATAAGCCCAAGTTAGTTGATTTTGTGGGTTTTCTTGTGATGGCCTTGACATCTATGGCTTCTACAATCCTTCCCTTCTTCTACAGGATTCCCTGATCTCTGCATGTTTGGTGTGGGTTTCTGCATCTGTTTCTATCACTTACTGGATAAAGCCTCTCTGATGACCATTGGACGAGACACCAATCTATGAGTACAGCAGACTATCATTAGAAATCATTTAATTGAGTTTTTCCTTTTCTTCCTTTTTTTCCCAGTCATGTTTGGTTCTATCCTAGGCCTCTAGGCCTTCCTACCTCTGGGTCCTAGCCTTTCAGGCAGTGTCAGGGATGGGCTCCCTCTCATGGTATGGGTCTAGAGCTGGATCAGACATTGGTTGTCCACTCCCACAATTTCTATGTCACCTTCACCCCCCAATGCATGTTGTAGTAGGACAAATTGTAGGTTGATGGTTTTGTGACCAGACTGGTGTCCCAGTCCTCCACTGAAAATCTTGTCTGGTTACAGGAGATGGCTGACTCAGGCGCTATATCTCCCATTGCTAGGAGTCTTAGTTAGCGTCAGCATAGAGTCCCAAGAGTTTCCATTCTACTAGGTTTCTAGCTCCTCCCAGATACCCCAGTTCCAGTTGCCTCTCCTAATACACTCTCTCTCTATCCTCCTGCCACCTGATCCCTCTGTTCCCTTCCATACCTCCTTTACAGACCACCCTATCCACTGGTGATGTCTATTCTATTTCCCAATCACAATGAGATTTATGCATCCCTCCTTAAGCTTGTTACATAGCTTCTATGGGTCTGTAGATTGTAGCCTGGCCATCCTTTATTTTACAGTTAACATTCACTTATTAATTAGTGCATACCATGTTTGTCTTTCAAGGTCTGGGTTATCTTATGTATGATGATCTTTTCTAGTTTTATCCATTTGCCAACAAAATTCATGATGTCATTGTTTTTAGCAACTAAGTAGTGCTCCACTGTGTAAATTCACCACATTTTCCTTATCCATTCTTCACTAGATTGTTTCTAGTTCCTGGCTATTGTGAATAAATCTGCTACAGACATAGTGAAGCAAGTATTATTTAGATTTGAGCCATTCTGGATTTTTGATGTTTTCATATAAGGCTGGAAATTGTTTCAAGATCTGTGTTGGAATATTGATAGGTATTGCATTCAACTTGTAAATTGCTTTTGTTATGATGACCATTAGTACTACTTTTATCCTACAAATTCATGGCCACCAGGAATCTTCCTATCGTCTGATATCTTCTTTGATTTCTTTCTTCAATGCCTTAAATTTTTTATCATGTAAGTCTTTCACTTGCTTGGTTAGAATTATCCCAAAATATCTTATATTACTTGAGGTTATTGTGAAAAATATTATTTTCTGATTTCTTTTTTTGTTGATGAAAATAAGCATTATTACATCAAGTAATAAATACAAAGATGCAACACTTGCAGTTGTTTTCTTCCAGATGTTGTGACAGTCTCACAGTAAACACGGAACTGAGACCCACAGTCTCAGGATGCACATTTGCAGGGCACGTGGCAGGTTGGGTAGTGTAACATGAACTAACATGAATGGTCCTGTTTGTTGTTGTTTCTGTCATGCCCGGTACCCTCTAGCTGTTTAGTCCCAGAGAAAAATCACACATACGTCTCTATAAGTTATAAAGCTGATTGGCCCATTAGCTCTAGCTTCTCACTGGCTATCTCTCACATCTTGATTAACCCATTTTTCTTATCTATGTTAGCTATGTGGCTCAGTACCTTTTTTCTGTGGGGCAGATCACATCCTGCTGCTCCGGTGGTCTGGGCAGGAGTGGGAGGAATCAATTTCCTCCTTCCCAGAATTCTCCTGTTCTCATTACATCATTTCTACTTCCTGTCTGGTTTTCCCACCTATATTTCCTGCTTGGCCAATCAGCGTTTATTTATAACATGATTGACAGATTACAGACAGTTCTCCCACACCAGGGTAGATTGCTCTTTCTTCTGTATTTATAACTTGTGCATGTTTAAGATTAACTTCAAAGCACTCAGTCATGCAAAGGCTTAAGTAGAGCAGCTCTGTGAAGCAGGGTCTGCACTGCCCACAGGCAGGCCAGCTGCTAGGCAGATGTACTGTGCTCTGCACTCAAGTCCTCAGAGGCAGGTGATCTCATGGAAAGGAAGTCAACTGGGGTGAGGCAAATTGCAAGTGTATCCAAAGGGAGATTTTAAAGGGGACATTGGTATTTAGGGGCAAGCAATAGCTTGCTGTGAAGTGGCTTCACAAACATCTTTCAAATCAATGCTTGGAAAGAAAAAAAGAGCCGGATCGTTTCTATCTACTTAGAATGCACACTGTCAGTAACTGCAAAATGTCTTCCCAGTCTTCTGAATGTGGGTTCAGAGCTTAATGACCATGGCAGGAAAACCACTGCCATTTTGAACAAAGCCTCTCATCTCCACGGGGTAGCGAGATGGGCCTTCAGACTGGCCAGGGGCTAGGACCTGGCATTACGTTTGGCCAAGCACTCCCAAACCAGGCTTCGGGCTGGAATGATGCCTCGTTTTAGTCTCTCCATAGCGCTCTTGCTCCCTGCATACAAGGGTCTGATCTCTTTCCCCGACTCTTCAATGATGGCCCCAGCTCTGCGTATTTACTCTGAGGCACCTGGCTATTTCCAGTTCCCTGGAAATAGTGATGGTGGCCCATAGTCCACTCAGCAGCTAGCGATACTGCGAGGATGTCGCCATACTAGTAGCAGGCGAGCAGACGCTTCCAGCGTTGAGGGCAGCGGCGGGCATGTGCGCGGTCAAGTTCAGCTTGTACGACATCCCTGCGGGCATGTGGCGAGGCCGAGGCAGAGGCCCCTGGCCAGGCGGCCCCGCATTCCCGCACCCTTCGGAGTGCCCAGTGGGTTTTCTGATTTCTTTATCAGTCCATTTTTCATTTGTATATATTAAGGCTAAAAATTTTGTGAGTTAATTTTATATACAGCTACTTTAGTGAAAGTATTTATCAGCTGTAGGTGTTTCCTGTGAAATTTTTGGGTTCATTTATAGATACTATTGTATCATCAGTAAATAAAGATACTTTGATTTTTTTCTTCTAATTTGTATACACTTGATCTCCTTTACTTTAGCTAAGAGTTCAAGTACTGTATTGAATAAATACCGAGTGGAAAATCTTTCACAGATGTTTCCTGAGACCGTTGGACATCATAGATGTTTGCATTACAATTCATAACAGTGGCAAAATCATAGTTAGGAAATAGCAACAAAGAGAATTTTATGGTTGGGAGTCACCCCAACTTGGCAAACTGTATTAAGGGTCCATAGTATTAGAAAGGTTGAGAACCACTGCTCTATCATATTCATAAAAAGTCTCTTAAAAGTTATTTGTTTTGTGCTTCTGCTTAATTGCAAAACTGCTATGGTAGGGTTTTAGGGCTCTAGGATAGACGCATTACTCCCAGGTATTATTGATTGTGCTTTTACATTGGCATTTAGGAGGGCAGAGAGGACAAAGCTGGAATTATAGGTGGCTGTGGGCCACTGGCTGCAGGTGCTAGAAACTGGAATTGGGTTTTGTGCTAAAGTCATTTCTTCAGCTATTTAAACTATACACAAGTTTAGGGATTCGGCAATAAAATCTTGTTAAAATGTCTGTCCATTATATTTAAGTTCTTTATTTCCAGTTTCAAAACCTATAGGGAAAATGTGAAAGCCAGAGAACTAAGTAGTGGATTAATCAAGTGGTTATTTTGTAAGGTGTGGGAGTGTATGCTTTTCTTCTCCTTTGCTTGTCAATGTAATGAATTATAATTTAAATTTTCCTGTAACTAAAACACATTCTATTTGTCATGATTATCCATCTGAATATTAGAAACACTCTACTTGATTTATATCTGATTTGCTATGCTTTATCAAAATCCTATATTAGGTTTTAAGATGGGAGAAGCATGTGACATTATTTTCTACCATGTCAGTCAATGTTCATTAGGAAAACTATATAAAGTAAAATGTAGCCTCTTTCTTACTCGTAAAAATGAAGGAAATCTCATCAGTTCACTTATCTTCTGTGCATTTTTAGGTAGATGATTTGAAGAGAGTGTTTGACCAATATTCCTGGAAGCAGAAAAATTTTGAGCACCAGTACATGGAGTCACTGAATAATTATTATTCTGCGGTGAGTAGACTAGTCCTGCATTCCCACAGAGCACTACACACTCTACTTAGTTAGCAACTTGAATGATTCAAACTAATTTATTAACATTGAAAACTTAACTTTCAATTGAAATGGCATAAATGTCCGGCAACTAGAATTAACCAGGCTAGCTTTAATATAAAATATTCAGCTTTAATAAGGGTAAGAAAAGGGAGACTTACAAAGCCAGAGTTCCCATGAAGCACAGAAAAAACAAAGAGAGCACGGGGAGCACACCCTCAATATTTATAAGTAAATATTAGTCTAAGGGGATCACGCCCTACAAACAAGGTGATTGTTTGGGCTTCCCCTTCATTCAATTACTAAAAATGTATAAATATCTTGTATTCTATTTTATCAAGAAAAAAGCATGGGATATTGAGCTTTCTGATATTTCAAAAGACTACACTGATGTTTCAACAAAATATCTGGCATTGTTAGAAGAAAACAAAAGACTCCAAGCTGAAATTGACAGCCTCACAGATCAAATCACAAGCAGGTAATTCAGAACTTATTATTGCTATATAGCTTTTCCAATAGGTGATCTGTAATAAACCCCTCCAACATGAGTCCCTGGGGTGATATAAGCATATTCATGTTTAATATTGCTTTAACTTAACTTAAATCTTCTACAAATGTTACTCTGTAATCATCCAAGACACTGTCAGCAAACGTCCCTTAGACATGTCATCTAGAGGTTAAGGATAACATTCAACTTAGAATATGTGTGGTGATCCCCTCGTCTCTTCCAGCCCATACTCAACTCTTCCCTATAATTACTAACCTGGTTTACTTGGCTTAGGAACCAGGCTTCCTCACCCCACTTTCTATCTCAACTCTCATATTCAGTATTTCAGCAAAGACTCTCCACACTCTAGACATTTTTAAAATCTGCCCACAGTTCTAGCAACAATCAGCTCTGATGTGTATGCTCAATGTCTTCTGAGAGTAGGTAACATACAGTCATGATGTCTCTGCTCTAGCTATTATCTTTATTGAGAAACACACATGTCTTTCTCATTTTAAGTAAAAGAATCACCAGTTATTTGGTCCATTGACATTAATTTTAGCAAAGGAAAGGGGCCAGTCTCTTCACATATCCACAAGCCCTCTTGACTAGAGCACGCTCTATTTGCTGTATTATGCTATACCTGGTTTACTTTTATTATACGGCTCAAATCATGACTCAAATTCCCCTTCTAGTAACACTTGACATGTCTGTGGAATTGTATTTTTAGACTGTTTTTAACTGCTCTTTCTGTACAAGTATTACTTGTCCTTATGATTACAGTGCAAGAATGTGTGCGAACCACCTTCTACTGTATTGGGATGGGCACACATGTGCCTCTCCCTCGTGCCTTTTATCATGCCTGCAGTGCTGTGTTATAAAAATAAGCGGATGATTTCACTCTCCACCCTCATCCACAAGGGAGATCCATTGGCCGTGATATTTTGTATCTGATCATCACACTCTCCTCGGTTGCTATAATGCCTGAAATATATTGTGCTATCGATGACGAGGTCCTGAAGGAAAGGTGGAAGGACAAAGGGAAGGATGCTGATCATAGTACTTGATAGTGATATGGAAAGTTTGTAAAAGAAAATGTGTAGTAAGTGTTTTTACCATTATATATGATAGCATAGAGCCATTGGCAAAATTGATTTATGTATCACAAAAGGCCAAATTCTATAACTGAGTTTTCAGTTTGGGTGGTGGATAACTATGTAAGAACAGACTTCATAGGAAACGACTAACATCCAGTGTGAAAATCCACAACTTTAGATTGGCTATCATGACTGTATAGAAATGTGTAGATCACAGATCTGGATAATGTTGGTATGTGATGCTTATTTTATGTGCAAATTTTTACAATAAAGCTTGTAAAAGAATTTTAAAAAACATTAAGAAGAGAAAGAAAATAAGCAAAGATGCCTTAAAAGTGAGTGAGTCAGAGAAGAGAGCCACCTACAAGAGGACATGACTGTGGTGGCCAGCAGAGACAAGCAGCCTCCAGCCTTACTGGTATATAAGCAGAAAGGTTAACTTCCCACTCTCGCTGTCATCCAGCTGTACCTGCTGTGTCTGTTTTCATGCTATTCCTTCTGAGAACCCCCCCCCCCAAAATGACCAGATACCTCTGGACATGTTGCTCTAGTACCACTGGGGAGAGTGTATTACTAAGACCACTGGTGGCTCTCATAGCTTCAGCAAGAATGTATCGGCTATCACTGCTCATATTTCACTGGGTGAAGCAAGTCATATGGTCAGATATCATGCTAATGGGATGAACAGACAGTTAAT
This sequence comes from Microtus ochrogaster, assembly GCF_000317375.1. Classification (NCBI taxonomy): domain Eukaryota; kingdom Metazoa; phylum Chordata; class Mammalia; order Rodentia; family Cricetidae; genus Microtus; species Microtus ochrogaster. The sequence goes on along the minus strand of NC_022020.1, from coordinate 12,728,230 downwards.
CAAAGAAGTACAAAACACCAATAAATACAATAAATACAAGAAAAAATGTCGGTCACTAGGAATATATTAAAACTACACTGAGATGCTATTTCACCTCAGTCAGGATAATTGTGCTCAAGAAAACAAGCAACATCTCTGCAAGATAGTTCAGTGGATGGATAAAGGTGCTTGCTTGAGCAAACCTCCTGACATGAGTTCAATTCCTGAAACTTACATAAAGGTAGATAGAGGCAGAACCAATTACACCAGTTAACCTCTGACCTCCACAAGTGTGGTATGGAATATATGCCCCACTCCACATATCATACATACACACACACACTCACAGAGAGAGACAGAGAGAGAGAGAGAGAGAGAGAGAGAGAGAGAGAGAGAGAGAGAGAGAGAGAGGTATATCCATTATTCAGTCAAAAAGGAAAACAGTTCTTTGAATGAAAATAGAATAGATGAAATAAGTCAGACTCAGCAAAATGTCACCTGTTTTCTATCATAACAGAATCTGGGAGAATGAGAAAGAGAGAAAAAAAACTACAGAAAGTACATGAGTCTGCAGATGAAGCAGGGTCTTAGTGAAAGTGGACAGAGGGGAACAAGATTAGATAACAAAAAGGAAATAAGAACATTATAAACTTTCCTTGTCTGTAGACTCTAGTTTTACTAAATATATATGTCAAGAAAATGAGAGAGCAGTTTGAAGAAGGGAAAGAGCAGGAGGAGGGTAAGAGGGAAGCATCCAGTTAAAATTCACAATTTATGGGTTTGAAATATCACAGTAAATCCCATTTATTATTTGGAACAATGAATTTGCACTAAGAGTTTCAGCGTGACAGTTGGGACCCTCTGGCAACCATGCATTGGGAACAGCACCCTGCTCAGGGTTTGCTTTCCCAGCTAAGACCTAGAGAAGTCACTTTTTTCTCTCTCCAACAATAAAACAAGTTGATCCTTCAGGCGAATGTACTAATTCCTTCCGAGTGCTTCATTTGCCTTTATCCTAAATGATGCTCTATGTTGTCTTACAATTCAGTGTGAATTAACTACAATTATGTTTCCTAGATAAAATAATATGCCCAAATGCCACTAGTAGTGAAAAAAATATTTGACCCACAGAAATGGGGATAGAGTCCTTTGTGGCAGGGATATCATGGGATGGCAACAGGAACAGGAAGCTTGGCTAATCACTTTTTATCCTCACATAGTAAGCAGAGAAAAAATAGAAAGTAGGGGTAGGCTCCACATGTTCCAAGCCCTCCCTCAAGGACATACTTTCTCCAGCAGGGGTCTTCTTCCTAAACTGTAATAACCTTCCACATAGCACCACCCACTAAGGACCAAGGGTTCAAATGTATAAGAGGTGTTGTCTTTAAAACCACTGCACTGTGTTTGGCTTGGGTGATTCAAGCTTGCATTCACCCTTCAAATACACTCTGGGCAGGATTTTCTTTGCCTTTGCTTCTTTGTCTTATTTTTAGATCATGTTTTTAGGGCCTTTCCATTTGTCTATGTTAATGGACTTTTGTTGTTTTAGGGGTTTTTTTACTGTACATTTTATCTTTTCTTCTAAAAAACCCCTGTGAATAGCAATATCATTAGTAATAAAAATTAATCTAATTCCAGTGATGGAATCAGACTATCATACATGCACTTTCATTACTGAGAAGAGTCCCCACATGCTACCTTGTAACCTGGGGTTTCCCTTTCTGTACTGTGTTTGTCTATTTCCTTAACCATGGCAAATGAAGTTTCACTTTACCAAAATCTCCATTCAATCCATGGCAATAATGTGCCCTATGATTTACTAGTACTCTGATTAAAATGGATGTATATTATAGAAAATCTGTACAAACAAACTTAAAATGATCAAGCTTAAAATCATTTTAATACAGATATTATTATAAATGCATATTTATATATAATGAATACCTGTGATTACTGTTTTTCTCTCATATGAGATAATAAAATTTTAATACACTATTACATAAATTTCAAATATGCTTAAATAGCCTTATGATTCTCTTACACAGAAGATCTATGAAATATCACTGTAATATACTCAGTTTTACTGTTTGTTACAAATACTGGGGTCATAGTTTTGTGTGGAAATCTGTTTCAGAATCATTGTTTGACTTATGAAAATGTATTAGTGGTAAGATTTCAAAACCCTTAACATTTCTATAATGCTATGTTCTAGGAAGATTGTTTGATTATTTTAAAGACTGAGCAGTACTTGCTCTAGTATCATAAAAAATGAAGTTTTAAACTCAATTTATTTGATTACCACTAAGGTTGGATATTTATACAACCTCCCTACAATTCACAGTTTATTAATTATTTATGGATATTTCCCAGGGTAAAATGAAGAAGTTAAGTTTCCAGAAACCAAAGTTTCTTTCCTAAACATCCACAGCTTTGTGCAGCTGGAATCTGTATAGCAAGTTCATTTTATATATTCATGTTCATGTTTTTTTCTTACTTATCAAATTATTTGCAAGTTAATCTGGCTTCAGTTTAGCTGACATTTAGTGAACATTAAAATATACTTAGTATATTGGTATAGAAGCAACAATTTCAGATATGAAAAGTAATGTTAAAACCCAGGCAGCAGGCATACTAATGAACCATGTGTTCCTGCCTCCGTGTGCACACACACACATACATGCATATTTCATCTGTTTTTATGTTGTAAGTAGGATAAGCAAGCACTACAAACCTAGAAGCCAATGTGACAGATAGATATTAAGTCATTTTATGATATTTTGATTCAGTTGAGAATAAAAATACATGAAGGAAACTAAATACTGAATACTGGTTAGGTTTCTACAGCCCTTACCTAAAAGTAGACTTATCGAGGAAGAGGGAATCTCAACCGAGGAACTGCTTTGATCAGGGCATTTGGGCATGTCTGTTTGGAGTTTTCCGACTTGCTGATTGATGGAGCACGGACTCATCCACTGTAGGTGGTGTCACCCTGGACTGGTGTTGGGAACTAGCCTTGACAAAAGTACCTCTTGCCAGGGTAGAGGGCGTGAGGATCAGAAAAATAGTAAAGAGGACAAATACAACCATAAAATAATAAAACAGTAAACATTGGGTAGTATCAGGAGGGAGTTTTGGTGAATAATAAAATCTCCACATTTTATTTTCCATACGCCTTTATACCCCAATACAAAAGGGGGAAGAAGAGAATGAAAGACTTCTTTAACATGATACAAAGGGCAACTCGAACAGTTAATTGCTTCAACACTTTGAGACATCAAGTCAATAGCATTCTGTGGTTTAGGCAGTGAACCCACATTAGACCAAGTATCCTGAAGGCAGCCACTCTTCAGGTAACCTCCTGTTACAAAATAAACAGAAGTACGCTTACATATCCTGACCATCTGTCAGGATGGAGTGGATCTACCTATATGAGCCATCTTAATGCCAAAAGAAATAGTATATATATCCCTGCTTGTTGTCAACAACTTTTAGCAACTTCCAAACTCTCTGACCATCACACAAGGTAGAAATAGGCTCACATTTTTGGGCTTCCACAGACTGGAAGTCCTTGGAGGCAGGATAAAAGTAGCTGAACATGAGCCTAGAAACAAGGAAGGAGGCAGCTTTCCTCCATAGTTCCAGCCTCTGCTTCTGTTTGAATTTCTCTCATGACTTCCATCAATGATTTGCCAGATACATAAGCCAACTAAACCCCTTTCTTCCCTATACAGCTGGTCATGGTGTTTGTCACATTAAAATAGAGGAAACTTGACAGAATTTGGTGCCAGAAGTGGGCTGGTACTGCTCATGTTCAGCTACTTTTATCCTGCCTCCAAGGACTTCCAGTCTGTGGAAGCCCAAAAATGTGAGCCTATTTCTACTTTGTTTTGCAGGAGTATTGTAGAAAGCTTTTAGAACTTTGAGGTAATTATGAGACAAATAAATCTGTTCTTCCCAAATGTGTTTATGATCCTGATGCTTTAATCACAAACTCAGAAACCTAACCAGAATATTCTCAGAACCCTATTCAAAGATTTCATAGTAGTGATCATTGCACAATTTAAATTTTGCAAAAAAAAAAAACCTTTTTGGGCTGGGCGGTGGTGGTGCACGCCTTTAATCCCAGCACTTGGGAGGCAGAGGCAGGCGGATCTCTGTGAGTTCGAGACCAGCCTGGTCTACAGAGCTAGTTCCAGGTCAGGCTCTAAAGCCACAGAGAAACCCTGTCTCAAAAAACCAAAACAAAAAAAAAAACAAAAAAAAACCTTTTTGGTAGAGCTACCAGATGAAATTAAATGTATAGAATAAAAAATAATAATGAAAGATTGGAAGGTGATTATATGCTTGAGAATGAAGTATGGAAAGGTACAAGGGTTGCTGTCTAGCAATTATTTTGACTCATGTTCTAAAACAATAGAAAGAAGTTTATCAACATCATTGAATATGAATGTAAATGGAGACTACATATTGGTTTTCTGGCCTATAGACCCAAATAATCACACAAAAAGTATGTTACTTACAACACTGGTTGGCCAATGACTTAGGTGTATTCCTAGCTAGCTCTTGCATCTTAAATTAACTCATTTCTATTCATCCATGCATTACCATGAGGTTGTGGGCTACCTGTAAGGTTCTGGCATCTTTCTCCTTTGGCAGTTACATGGCATCTGCATGACTCTACCGTCTTTCTTCCTCTGTCTCTGCTTATATTTCCCACCTTGCTATATTCAACTCTGCCATAGATCAAAGAAGCTTCTTTGTTAACCAATGGTAATAAATCATATTTACAGCATACAGAGGGAAACCCCACATCAGTTAAGTATCAAAGTACTTTGAACTCTCAAACAAGCATCTTCATATCTATGATTTAATCTCTCTTAAGACACTAATTTTCGGGATATGGAATGATATGGGGCAAATTAAGGTTTTGATCACAGGTAAAATAAATTTTTCTCAAAATATGATAGGTCAGAATCATCAAATCAGAATTTTTTAGCATCCTTTAAATGCACACATCTTGGTTGATCATGACTCTAATATTTATGTTAAAGATATAATGGATTAAAATATTACTCTTTAGAAAATTTATATAAAACACAAGTCAAAGTTATTCTATGAGTAGGAAGTTGGGGCTTCTAAAAAGGAAATGACAAATATTGTTAGAAGATTTCATATAAGCAAGAGCTGTCTAGCGGCCAGCTACTTTGCTTCTCTAATTTTTCAACTTAAACCCTAATATCTGTCTGTTGGTTTTTATTAGTTGTACTATATCTGGTGCTGATGTTTGGGGTATAAATTCATGAAAAAGCCACTTGCCTGTGACTTTGCAGCCACTGGCATAAGCCAGAGCTCCACGTGGCTGGAGATGCCACCCAGCCAGCTAGGTTTTCCTTTTTTCTCTCCTGGTCGACTTTTTCTGAATCCCGTCTCTAGCTGCTGCCAAACTAGGTAACTGTAGTAATAAGGGCAGCAGGGCTGTGTCCCCAGCATCCCGGCCGCCCCCGGCCGCCTGCTAGCTTATGCCCCAAAATAACAACATACAAATTGTATTCATTTAAACACTGCTTGGCCCTTTAGCTCTAGCCCTTACTGGCTAATTCTCGCACCTGGACTAGCCCATTTCTTATAATCTGTTGTAGCCCATGAGGTGGCTTACCAGGGAGCTTCTAGCCTACATCCATCCTGGGTCGGAGCTTCATTGCGTGTGCCTCAGAGAGCAGAGCTCTCACGTCCACCCTGGAGATGGGAGCATGGCGTCTCTGCTCCCGAGAGCAGGCTGTCGAGTCTGAGCTCACTTCCTCTCCCTCCCAGCATTCTGTTCTGTTTACTCCACCCACCTATGTTCTAAGCTATGAGCCCAAGCAGTTTGTTTATTACTTAACCAATGAAATCAACAGATTGATATATGACACTCCCACATCAGGTAACTACCTTAAAATCCTGCCTAGCTATTAGTGTTTTATGAAACATCAGTCAGCCTCAAATCTTCATTATCAGTGGCAGCAGATTTGGTGAGAAAACTGCAAATTCATAAAAGGAAGAATTAATTAAAACAGAGATTTTCCCACATTAAAAAAAATGGGAAGTACAATTATGATTGAGAAAGTTAGGTCTTTATATGATTATGTAATACATGATTTAAAGATAGAACAATTACATGAGGGGAAAATCAACTTAACTGTAATTGACATACTATTAATTATCATTTTTATAATCCTTATTGTCATTTTGATGTTCCTTGGTTTATCTCTTAAAAGTTGATTGGTATGAATGCTAAGATACAGGCCAACATAATAAAACTGATTATAGAGATATTCAAATTCAGACAGAGGAAATTAATGGAGAACCAATTTCAGCATTGTATTATAAGAGATTTTCAAACAACCAACCTTAATATATCCAGTAACCTCATAGGAATCGTCAAATGATAGCTATCCCCAAGACCCTGTAAGAGTTGAATGGACATATATAGCCCTAGGGAGGTAGAGGCAGGAATGATAAGGCTGGCGAGAGAGGGGATTATAAGGCAAAAGGAGACAGGAACTCATTGCAGTCTGAGGTTTGGTAGAGATAGTTGCAGTCTGAGGATGCAGTCAGAGGAGACAGTCTGAGGACAGGGTTGCCCTTTTGGTCTGATCATTGGTAGAGGGAAAAGGTCTCTCTAGTGACTGGTTGCACTGCTTCTCTGATCCTTCAGCTTTAAACCCCAATATGTGACTCTGGGCTTTATTTATTAAGACCAATTTGAATTCGTGCTACCTTAACTAAATTACTAGCAGATTTTTAATATGGTTATAACTAATTTCCCAATGTAGTGTTGTTTTATAATAAAACAAAGTGATTATAAGATGAAATTAGCTAAAAAAATCATGAAATAATTGGGTGGATAGCTCTCTGTGACATCTAAAAGCAAAATGATTGTGTACCTATTTGGTTTTAAGTTTATTGGCAAAATTAGAAATAGCAACAATTGAAATATCCATGGGTCAGTTAAAATTTATGGCAGAAATTATATATGGAAATGCAATTAAATATTTAAGAGGAAGTTGAAGGAAAATCAAGATTATGAAAATAGAGTAGTGTCTTAGTTGGGGTTTTGGTAGAGACATCATGACCATAGCAACTCTGATAAAAAAAAAAAAAAACATCTACTTGAGGTGGCAGCTTACAGTTTCAGTGGTTCAGTCTATTATCATTATAGCAGGGAACACATTGGAATGTAGACAAGCATGGTGCAGGAGCTGAGAATCCTACATCTGGCAGGCAATAGGAATTTGACTAAGATTCTGGAAAGTATCCTGAGCATAGGAAATCTCAACATCTGTCCCACAGAGACCCACTTCCTCCAAGAAGGCCACACCTACTCCAACAAAACCACACCTCCTAAGAGCACCACTCCCTATGAGATTATGGGGGCCAATCATATTAAAACTAACACATTCCACTTTTTTGGCTTCCATAAGTTTATAACAATATAATGCAAAATGCATTTTGTTCTACTTAAAAGTTTCCATAGTCTGTAGTAGTCTCAACAATGTTTAAAAGTCCAAAGTCTCTTCTGAGAGTCACGCAATTTCTTTACTGTAATCCCCTATAAAATAGTAATAAAAAAATAGAACACATGCCTCAAACACATAATGGCACAGAATTTACACTCGCATTCCAAAACATAGGGAAGGAAGCATAGTGAGGAAATAGTGGACCAAAGCAAGACCAAAACCGAACTGGGCAAACTACAAACTCCACGTCTTCATGTCTTTCAGTTTTGTTGATGGCAACACACTTTTTTCTTTCAGATTTGTTCCTCTCTGTTAGCAGCTCTTCTTGGCAGGTATACCACAACTCTGGCATCTCCAACTTCTTGTGGTCTCCAAGGCAATCCAGGCTTTTACTTCACAGCTTCATGCAATGACCTTTCTATTATGCCTCCATTCAGGGAAACCATGACACATGTCTTGTCTCCATGGGCTTTCTTTTGGTGCAGAGGCTAATTCCATAACCCTTTTTATTTTTTCAATTCTTACCTCCAAAGACAAAACCATGTGGTCAAAGATGCCAGGTTCGGCCACTTACTGGGACTGGAACATGACCCCTTGTTCAATATCTTCATCAGTTTTCTGTCCTTCATTGCCTAAGCTTGGCTATCCTGAAACTTGCTCTGTAGAACAGGCTGGCCTCAAACTCAGAGATCCACCATTCTTTCCTTTCTGGGGATGAAAGGTATTCCCCATCATACCCAACTCTAAAATTTTCTTAGTACTGTTACAAAAGTTGAAAAGTTAACTGTGTGGGATTTTATACCCTGAGGACATCATTTCTTTTATTCCATTTCTTAATCTGTTCATCTCTTTGAACACAGTATTTAGCTCCATTCCACTTTCTGGATGCTCTTTTTCTCTTTAAATTTTATACCTTGCAATTTATCCTTCTCAGCTTACTCCTCTTCATTATAAATCTTCATTAGAGCTATTCACTTTTAACCAAAGGACAGATTATACTAGGCTGTCTTGAGATTGTTTTTGCCAACAGAATTAATCCAAAACTCTTCACTTTAGCCTCACCCAGACTCTTTGGACAAGGGGAAAATGCAGCAACTTCCTTTACCAAAATATCGCAAGAATGATATATAGGCAACATATTAATAATCTTCTCCTCTGTAACCTCTTGAGGTAGCCCCCACAGTTCATCTAATCACACTCAGCACCACTGTCTCCCATGCTCCTGCAAGTATTGCCCATTAGCAGTACTTAGAGCATTCCACTGTTTTCCTAACCCAAAGTACCAAAGTTCATATAACTCCAAACAAAAACATTGTCAGGTCTATTACAGCAATACTTCAGTCCTTGGTACCAACTTCTGTCTTTGTTAGGGTTTCTATTGCTGTGAAGAGACACCATGATCATGGAAATGCTTATAAAGGAAAACACTTAATTCCTTTAAATGTGGTGGCTTAGAGTTAAGAGGTTCAGTCCATTGTCATCATGGCAGAGAACATGGTGGGATGCAGATAGACACGGTGCAGGAGCTGAGATTTCTATATCACGGAGGCAAACAGAAAGTTGACTGAAACACTGGGTGGTATCCTGAGCATAGAAGACCTCAAAGCCTGTCCCCACAGTGACACACTTCCTCCAACAAAGCCTACCTCCTAATAGTACTGCTCCCTATGAGACTATGGGGTCCGTTAAATTCAAAGTACCTGAAGAAACATGATTATGATAAATCTTAATTTGTAAGGCGAGTTTTATTGATAATTGATAATGTCGGGTTGGTCAGTCAGAATGTAGATTCAGCATCAGACCCTTACATATTCTTCCACATGACTCACGACAGAAGTGGCACTATGGTGTGGCAGAGAAAGGAAGTCTTCCTAGAAGCTTTATAATGAAAGAAGGAAATCCTTACCCCTACCCATTATTACCAAAACAAATCTATTTTAAATTATCAGTGTTTTCTTTAAATAGGAAACTAACATAAAATGAAAAATGTCAAATAAATCAGAGCATTTACTCAATGAATGGGTAAGCCATAGCAAGATGAAAGTTATGTGTAGTGCCTTTTTATCTGTGAATATAAAGAGGTAAAGAAAATCTGATAGACAGTAAACTATGAAAACCAAAGTATAGTCATAAACATATACTATAGAATGAAATTATTTCATGTTTTTTATCAAAATCAGTGAGGGCAGATTTATGTTTTGTAAATGATCCTTGCTAGAGTCAGGAGATATCTGTTTTGTTTTGTTTTTGTTTTGAGACAAGATTTCTCTGTAGCTTTGGCTGTCTCTTGTAGACCAGGCTGTCCTCAAACTCACAGAGATTCACCTGCCTCTACCTCCAGAGTGATGGGATTATAGGTGTGAGCCACCTCTGCCTGGCCGAGTCAGGAGAAATCTTATGAATCATCAGCACTCAAGTGAGCACCACCAACCAACAGCTTCTGCTGGCCATGATTTATGTTTTTATCAGAATGAGGAGTGCCTGGATGTTCACTTTGAAATAAGAGGGAGCTAGAATTCCTTTATAATGGTTCTATTGTAATAAAACATTAAATATCACTTTTAATTCTGTCCAACAAAAATGCATATAATTATTTGTTCAGTCTTTGTGTGTGAATTCATATTTTATGCGAATAGTAGCCTTATGGAGTTGCTACATGTACAAAGAAACTTCCTGCCTTCTGTGAAACCACAGAGGAAACAATTATTCCAGAATTAGTACTCTCTTTATTGACTAATAGCCACAGGAAAAAATGCAGGATGTTGCTGGTGACCACTGCAAAGATGCATCTCATTTTGCCATTAGTGGTGATGATTCCGTGTGAGTTTGTGAAATTAATTTTTAAGTTAGCATTCAAAGCAATGGGTTCATGATGGTATCCTTATTCATGTGTAGCATAATTTGTTCTAATTTGACTCTGCCCTGACTGCCCTCTATTGTCTCTCACACTCCTCTCAGTAGGTCCCCTTCCTCCCTAGATATAGTCCTCCATTTTCTGCTTTTACATCAAGTCACATATATCCTGGTGTGCTCTCTTCGCCCCATTCCTTCCCACTTAAGATCTTTTCCTTCTGTCGTGTGGTCCCCTCACTAGCTTCACTGTGCCTGCACACCTACAGACACAAGGGTTTTTTTGTAATTTATTTGCATGTTTTCCTATCATCCCCCCTTTCTACAGAGAGGCTGAACTTGTTTAAATATTTTCCATTTAGAAATAACACAGCTTTAGTGAGCTTTTCCCATGCACAATTTAAAAGAGAAAGGTAATGCACACACAATTTGGTCTGAGCTGCATATGCAATCTCCTGTGACTGCTTTGGGAAGCTCATTAGCAGCTATTCATAGCATACATCCTTCCAACCTTAGAACCCCAGTGGCCAACTTAGTGCCTGATGCATTGTGAACATCCATTTTTGTTTGTTTGATTGTTTGTTTCTCAAGACAGGATCTGTCTGTGTAGAAGTAGCTCTCCTGGAACTCTCTCTGTAGACCAGGCAGGCCTAGAACACAGCAATCTGCCCGCCACTGACTCCAAAGTTCTGAGATTGAAGACATGTGCCACCCTGGTCGCTTATGGGCATACATTAAGTATGTGTTGAATAATATTCTAAGAAGAAAAATTCCAACTTCATTATATTATATATGTCACATTCTGTTAGATAAATTTTAAGATATAAAGAGCAGTGACTTTATCATTTGATGATTTTTCTGAGAAATGGCTTCAGAGGGTACTTTTTTTATTTAATGTAGCATATATCTCCAAAGAGAACCTTTATAGCTTTATAGTTATGACTGTATGTATTCTCTAAAGAAATAAGCTGATTGAGACCTCAGATGATTCCTATCAAGGAAAATGTTTAAAATTGGCTTATGCAATTATAAAATACATCAGAAAATATCCACCATGAATGACAGTTAATATCTGTGTGTGTATCACAGTAAGTTGAAATAATGCAATGATTATATTTAAACGGATATTTAAATATATTTTCCAATAATTCTATTATTTTAAAGCTTACATAGTGGGAATCTTAGATACATCTCAAGTGAATTTAAAATGGTTACAATAACAGAATAAAGTAAAATCCTCCAAAATATATGAAAAGGAAGCCGGACTCAAAGTTACTGGGGATTCGGCTACAAAGCAACAGATTCAATAATCATGATGCCTCAGATCCTAAGACAGAATCCAGAATACAGCACAGAGTAACAAAGAAAAAAAAAAAACAGAAGAACAAGGAAAGACTTGCAGGAAAAAACAAAGTGGGGAGGGGTCGTAGATAATGGGACAGTAGAGCATCTCCAAAAGTTCAGATTGATACATCATCACAGTGGATCTGATGCAAGGTATACCCAGAAATAAAACTTTTTAATTTATACTGTGGCCTACTCATATTGAAAGGAGAATGGTGGATATGACAAGCTTCATGTTTCAGTTCTAGTACAGAAACAGTATCTGTAAACTCTTTGCTCTCTGTAGTTCAGGCTCAAAGGGTAATTGGTACTCAAGGTCAATGTCAGCATCTGTCCCCAGTCTCAACACATTCTTCCAAGTTCAGAACATACTTGAAATTCCTGAGACAAAGTCTCACTCTTTGTCAAAGACTGTCCACAATCCTGTAATCCCGTCCCAGCCTCCAGCTAGAATTAAAAGTATGTGCTAAGAAATATTTTTGAAATACATGTTTCTTATTTTCCTTACTTGTTTTTCGTTTTTGGTATTTTTCTGTGAATGTTTGCATATGTATTTATATGTATCGGGCTTTCTTTGGGGCCTCAAACTGCTTATAAATCATGACACTAAGACTTATTATTAGTTATGAATGCTTGACCTTATCTTATACTTGGTTCTTGCTAGCTCTTATAACTAATATTAACCTCTTCCTTTTCATCTGTAGTTTGTCTTAGGGAATTTTGCCTTTCTTCCATTCTATTTGTCTCATTTCATGTCTGCCTGGCTGGTTCCCAGGCATCTCCCTCTCTTTCTCCCTCTTCTCACCTCTTCTTTTGTTCTCTTCTCTCTCTTTTACTCTTTCTCTCTGTCTACCAGCCGGCCCTGCCTATTCCTCTACTGTCTGGTTATTGACTAATCAGCTTTTTATTTGACCAATTAAATGCCTTAGACAGGTAAGGTGAAACAGCAACACATCTTTACATAATTAAATAAAGGCTGCATTAACAAATACACCATTACATCATTAAGGTGATATTCCACATCATTTGTGAATTTTCCAGTGCACATGTATATAAAGATATATGTGAAGGCCAGACAACAACCTTGGGTGTCATTCCTCAGGCACCGTCCACCTTTGTTTGGTTCAGAATCCCTTACCGGCCTTGAGTTACCAATTCAGCTAAGCTGACAGGCCAGTGGATCCCAGGGATCCACCCGTCTGTGCCACCCACTGCTGTGTGGATTTTGGATATCAAACCCATATCCTTACACCTGTGCAGCAAGTGCCTTATTAACTGTGTCATCGCCCCAGCCCTTACATCTATTTGTTAAATAAACACAGCCATCTCCATTTTCTTTCATGTTTTTATATTGCCATATTTTTAATCCCCATTTCTTTCCATTTTACACTGTGAAATTTCTCTCTTAGTCACACCTGATTCAATCACCATTCCTGGAATTTCCATTTGTTGTGCTTTTTTAAGTAACAAAAAAAAGAAAGAAAAAGAAAGAAAGAAAGAAAGAAAGAAAGAAAGAAAGAAAGAAAAAAGAAAATAGAGAGAGAGATCCTAAAATGGTATGAGGGACAACATGACATAAAAGATAGCTAAGCTGAGTTTTGGCTTCAATATCTGTTTTCATAAGTGCCTTCACTCCTATAGGCAATGGCTGAGTTTGTCTTTTCTCAGCTAGCACAGTTCATTGATATTATACAATGAAACCTTCTATATTGACTCTCTGATGAAATAATTCAGGCAGATATTTTTATTATGGTTGCCCCCCTCTCCTGCTTTGATTTCTTGGCACTATTTTGCTTTGTCTGATTTGTGAGCCATGCTCTGTCGTTGGCACACCTTTAATGAATGATGATTCTTATTCGCTCATGTTTAACCTTGAGGGAACAAGAGGCCTGAGAACAAGTCAGTGCAGCTCATCCACAGTTGTATGCATTGTTTTCCCACCTGTGAGTTGGCCGCATCTCTTCACACGCACCTGTGTCCAAGTGGTTGTTTCTCTGAGCAGAACTTCTTGGGCAGTTTTCTTTTTTTTTCTTTTCTTTTCTTTTTTTTTATTGAGAAAAGGGAAAAAAAAGTATCCGCCTCCTCCCAGCCTCCCGTTTCCCTCCCCCTCCTCCCACCGTTCTCCCCCTCCCCCAACAGAGACCCACACTGGAGCACTGGACTGAGCTCCCAAGGTCCCAATGAGGAGCAGAAGGAGGGAGAACATGAGCAAGGAAGTCAAGACCACGAGGGGTACACCCACCCACTGAGACAGTGGGGCTGATCTATTGGGAGCTCACCAAGGCCAGCTGGACTATGACTGAAAAAGCATGGGATAAAACCGGACTCTCTGAACATGGTGAACAATGAGGGCTGATGAGAAGCCAAGGCCAATGGCACGGGGTTTTGACCCTACTTCATGTTCTGGCTTTGTGGGAGCCTAGCCAGTTTGGTTGTCTTGGGTAGTTTTCTACACGAGGTCTCATCAGTGCCCCCTGAAGGCTAATCCAATGTCCTACACCTTCTGACTCAAGCAGAGCCTAGCAGTCTGACAGCGTAAACTAACCATATGATGAAAAAGACATTTCTAATTAATTTGGGTCCACTTCTTCATTATCCAATAGTTTTATCACCCGAGGTATGTGAAAACTGCCATGCTGGAGCATCACTCCAAGTCAACTATAGCGAATTGTCTAAAACACAAAGCAATGTTAAATGCCTTTCTTGAGACTGTCATACACTGCTGAATCTGAGAACCACTTCCTTCATCGATGTAGTTATGTGGTACTCAGATGGCAGCATGTTGTATCCTACCCAAGAGACACTTAGCAATGCCTGTAGATCCTTGGCTGTCAAGCTGAGATGCTGATGCAGGGGAGATGAGCTGCCGGTCAACATCGCTCGACACACAGGACACCTTCTGTCCACAACAAATGTCCCGTCTGGTACAAAATGTCAGTAATGGTGGAGTCTGGAAACTGATGGACCTGGGGCTTCTGTTTAAGCTTTTACTCTTCCATTTAAAGCATTCTGGTTTGTGTTTAAAACAAACAAAACAAAAACAAACAAATGCTGTGTGAATAGAAAAGGTGATAGACAGGAGAGGAGTGCAAAAAGGGTTTTGTTTTCAGGCTATGACGTATAGACACCAGTAGATCCAAAAAGGTGTGTGCACAAGTGCTGTTGACAATAGGTTCAACTAAGGCCAAGGTTGTCCTATAGATCTTCTAAGTATATGTTCTCTTAGAGTAACTACACTGAATTTTTGTTCTTTTTTATAGTATAAGGAAGAAAATGGAATATGAGTCTGAAACCCAGTCATTGCTGGACCTGAAGATAAAGAATAACAATTACCTCAGACAGCTCTACAAACAGACATATCAAGTTGGGGCTGTTTTCCACCTAGCTAAGCATAAAACAGATGATTTGGAAAACAAAATAGCAGACTTGAGAAGAAAATTCAAGGTCAGGTATTGTTGTCATCTCTAAATTTTTTTAAAAAAATGTGATTAACCTGATTTTCTTTGGCTTGATCTTTCTTCATAGTTAGATTTTAGTGTAAGGGTTAATTATCTTCTTGGAGACCAAAGTGCCTGGTACACAAGCACAAAGACCTGAGATCAGATCCCGAGACAAAGTGGGAAAACTGTACACAGTAGAACCCAGGTACTGATTAGGAAGCACATTGTCTGTCCAGCCTAGCCAAGCCATTGAATTTCTGGCTTAGGGAGAGAGAGTTTGTGTCAACAAAGGGTGGATTGAGTGAGGACTTCCACATCCCTACACGTGAACATGCACTACATGCATATGCACACCCGCAGACTAGCAAGTGTATAGTCACACCAAAAAAAAGAAAAAGAAAAAAATTCAACCATATGGTTTAGGTGTGGGTAGGCATGTGAATGGTGCTTGAAGTCTAAGTAAGGGTCCCATTCATATGAGGTAAATGCCCTACCAAGTGTAGCAATCTGCTAAGCTGTCTTCAACTCCTCTTAAAACACATCTAAGTGTGCAAGAATAAAATCATCCTTCTCAAGACGATGAGGATTCAGTGCAGCTACCTTTGCTATGACCAGGCACAAGCATCTGGAGCCAGGAATGCTAAACTTGGTTGAGTTTTCTCTTACACACAGAACTTACACGATAGAAGGTGGGATTCTAAGACACACCCTTTGACCCTCCATGACACGCTAATCAGGAGGGCTTCTTCAGGCTTGCAAGTGAGTGCCAGGAACCTTCTAGACAACGATGATACAGAATCAAATGCTCATGTCTTTTAGTTCAGGCCTATTTAAGCAATAAGCTACTAATGAATATCTCCTACCACTTACTGCAAGTTAGTACTGTTTTCTTCCCTGAAGAACACACAAACAGGTTTCCCTCCCTCCTATGGTTGCTGGCCGATGAAGAATATTTGTGCTGTGTCCTGAGTGTGATAGTGCCACACGGACCCGAGTCTTTGTTGATGTTGAGAAGCAATCAGTCACTGATTGCTATGTCCCCAACACATTCTTCTTGTAGGCATATTTTAATATTTGTTACCATGTACTGAAATTAACCCAGGATCTCTGTTATCCAGAAGATAATAACAGCCATGTCATCTCTGGGTTGTTTCTGAGAAATGGCCTCACTGTAGAGGTGGAATTTCTGAATAATATACCTATAAATTAATGTATCAGTAAAATGCCAGTCCCATTTTTTAGGCAGCTAATCTGAATAATCAAAGATATAAACAACTCCCAGAAACTTCCGACTCTATCAGATGATCTCTCCCAGTTTTTCCAAAACATTGGTGTAGTTGGTCATTTTTGCCAGAATTTCTTAGGACTCTCAATCCACAGATAATGACACGGAGACTTATTATTAATTATGAAAGCTTGGCCTTTAGTTTAGACTTGTTTCCAGCTAGCTCTCATAATTTAAATTAACCTGTTTATATAAATATATATACTACCATAAGCCTTTTTATCTCCTTTTTTTTTATGTCTGACTCTCTTCGTGTGTGGTGTCTCTAGAATGCACCTAGATTCTAACCCTCTGAGTTTTTCTTTCTGCCCAGAAATCCTGCCTTTTCTCTCATCCTAGCCATTGGCCATTCAGCTCTTTATTTAAACCAGTCAAAATAAAACAGTGACACATTTTCACACGGTGTGATCAAATATCCTGAAGCACTTCATATCAATAACGTAAATATTCAGGAAAGAAGCACTTTCCCAGAGTGTGGGGTAAGATTCACAACCCCGCTGGAACACGGGACAGCAGTGGCGCAATGTATCTTCAGTCATGCTAGTGAGCAGATGAATGGAAGCAGCCAAACTCGTCTCAAGAATGTGACATTGCACCAAAAAAATTAAAAGCTGTCACCAGCTGTTAAACACTTTCCGTTGAAGGCTCCTGCTGCTGTTACTCTCAACTTAATGCAATTCTGGCGGAATTCGGATAGATCGCGTCTCTAGCTCTGGACTATGTGGGAACTCCCTAGACAGGAAAAGCTGGGCTGGAAGGGAGACTGTAGCAGTAAGGCTACTTTATGTTGGGGTGTGTGGTGGGCCATCTTGTCAACATCACAGGGTTTGCAGTCCTCAGGGACACACATCTCTGGGCATGTCTGTGAAGGATGTTTTAGATTAGAGCAATCCAGGCCTGAACATACTCTCTGGCCTGGGGTGAAAGATTGAAGGAATGGGAGTAGGGAGTTCCTGTCAGCTTGACATCCTGTCATGGCAGACATGTCTGTCCAGAGGCTACTCCTGCCAGGTGTTCTGTCACAACCACAAAACAATTAGCACATGAAAGCTGTCTATTATGGTGATTTGGTGGTTTCAGTATACACACTACTGTATAATTGTTATCGACACCTTCATTTGGGAGAGAATTGTGAATGGAAGAGGGGGAAAGAGAACATAGGATTCAGGGCTTGTAATTTAAGAAACACCACATCTACACTTTGGCCAACAAAGGTTTCTAATCCAAGCTTGAAATTGAGAGAGTCGGTTTTAGTTTTAGAAAACGAGTTAATGTTCTAGTTCATACTAATCCAGTACTCCTCTTTGCCTTTAGAAGACCATCCTTTCCCTTAAATAATTTTTCATTGTTTCAACCAGTCTCAATTCTTTGCTAGAGAAAATCCTTGCTCCTCCTTTTGATGGTTGCTGTAGACTCCTGTTTCTAGTTTTGTTTTTCCCAGTTTTCAGTAGCTTACTGATATCCAAAATACAACCATATTTAAAGGAAAATACTATTTAAAAATACTCACATTTTGAACATGATGCCCTGAGCAGAACCTCCTGCAACCTGCTCTGTTCCTTCCACCTTATGTGCCAATCATCCCTCTGTCCGATACATATGCTCTGGATGCTTTGCCTGCCTGTTAGTCACTCAGTAGCCATCTTGGTTTACCAAATCAACTCTTATATTATCGCAGTATCGTTATTAAATATCAGTTTTCCGCATATGTGAAATCTGGATAGTGAGATCTCTTTTCTTCAAAATTTCTGCAAGAAGAAAGATGCCTTTCATTACTTACCTGAAGTACTAGGCTCTCGACAAATAGTTATTGTTTACAGTGTGTTGTTTTAAGCAAAGAGACTCAAGAATTACATCTCCACATCGTTAAGGATTTCTTTTTCCAACCTGAACAGCAGTATAGATGGTCCCATATTATAGAACATTCTTTATGCTTCTCCCTATTTCTTTTTAGAATATTTCATTTATTGGATGGAACTGGGCTTCAAATTGGATACAGGGTTGCTTATTATCTACACAGGTTTAGCGTGGGGTTTACCGTATTCAGCTAAGACTTACCAGAAACTAATGAAGGATAAGGATATTCTCGATATCATGTTTAGGTAGAGTCAGTTTGGGCCATCCCCAGACTTCATGTTGAGGTCATGAACGCCACGAAGCTTCTTGACTCAGTGCAGCCAGGGGCAGTTCTGCCAACTATTTCAGAGCGGCCCCCTCCTTTTTTAGACCCATAAATCTCAAATTTATTCCAAATCAAAGTCTTCTCCGACCTTCTTAGCTCCTGTCCACCACTATTAGGTAAATAGAGGCTGATGTTCTTCCTTTCTGCTCGGGTTTCCAGACACATCACATACGGATCAGGCTGTGCTTCCCAGGGGTTTTTATGCTGGACCGGTGGTCTCTAGCAGTATCATAGCTCTCTGCTGCCACCTTCTGGTTTCTGACTGCTAAAACCGGGCAACCACCGTGTAGCAAGCAGGTCGCCTGTGAACCCTTGCTAGAATCCCAGAATCTTTTTAAATTCAACGTTCCTTTCCTGTTCTCTGAAGTGATCTCTGGATCTCCGTACTCCTTTTCTCTAAAATTAGAATTGAGTCACTGCGACAGAGACCCGATAGCCTATACAGCTTAAAAACATTGGTCCTCTCACCCCTTACCAGAAGTTTCTCTGACCCCTCCTCTGAGGATTTCAGTAACTGCAAATGTAGGCGCAGCCACCGCCTGAAGCAGTGGGTGGAAAGCCCCAAAGTGGGGTGAGCACAGAGGGGGTGGAGCACAGAGGGGGTGGCTGTCCCACTATGAGGACCTCACTGCACCGTTGTCCTTGTCCCTGTGGAAGGTAGGCATCTGCTAATCTGCTAATTACTGGCCAGACTCGAAGGCAGTTTAATGTAGATAATGGGCTAACAACCTAAAAGACCCCTTGCGGAAAAAAAAAAAAAAAAAAGTCAACCAACCTCCTGTAGGAGGAAAGGTGTGGAGCCCCTTGCCTGTCCCTCCACTGCCCTCTGCTGATAAAGCTTAACTTTCCCCAAGCTGCCAAAGAACACAAGACCCAGCAGCACTTCTTAAATCAGAGTTCAGAACAGTGAATGCCGGGTTTAGATGAGAGGTCTACAGGCACGTATTCTGGTTCATTTGGATGGGGTGTGATGAGCTCTGCAAAGTGCCCTTGTCTATTAAACCTTTAAATCTTTTACAGTGTTGGTCTTCAAGTTTAAAAGGAGATGTGTGTGTGTGTGTGTGTGTGTGTGTGTGTGTGTGTGTGTGTGTGCGCTGAGACAGGTGGTTAAGGGTATCTGTTGATCTTTCAGAGGATCAGGGTTCAATTCCCAGCACCCTCACTAGGGCCTCAAGGGGGCCTGTAACTCCAGTTCCACCATCTTCTGAATTCTCCAGGCACTGAACACATGGGCACAGACACACATTCACATGACCACAAGCGAGTCCTTTCATCCTGTGAACATTTAAAGGTCACACGTAAGGTTCTTGGAAGAATTTCTCTGATATAAATTTATATATTTTGTCCCCAGTGCAATGCAGGTGAAATGCCCTGGAGAGCAATCTGACGTTGCCAAAACAGTACGTCGGAGAAGCACATCAAAATTACACGGCATATGTTATTTTGCTCATCACTGATGCTGTTAAGTCTGATCATTTTGTTTCCATTGCAGTCAATATGGATGCAGCCCACTTCCTTGTAGGTAGTAGGTAATCAGCTGCATATTTCGAGACAGTGTGCATCACCTCTCAGCAGACATAGGTTCAAAGGTCTTAGCACCTATTAGTGGTTCGGAGTTGAACACTCTATTGACACCGTTGTGACAGAGTAGTTTTCTGGGCTCTCATTTGCTTTCCAGTGACTTTACAATGTGAGGAACACACGGACTGATTGGGAGGTGGCTTAGAGGCACCTTCTGGGAGAAGACAGGCTTCCTTTGGCTCCCCTGCCTCCTTTCTCCATGAAGCCCTGCCTCGCTCCCAGGGCTACTTTGTCTGTCTTTCCGTCATAGCCCTGGTCCCCATATCTAAAGGAAAAAAATACCTTGCAAGTCGGTATCTCCACCCACACTTAAGGTACTTATTACAAATGAAAGTCTATGGAGTTGTGACATTTTAATGGACTCCTAGTATCTTGTGATCCAAGAAATTCTAAAATTATGCTTTTTATTTTGAAAGAATCCAAAAACAGCTGGATTTCCGAACATAGACAACAAAGTAATATGTCTGTTACTCACAAACTCATTTGCTTTCATAAGTTATCCTTCTGCAGAGTACTGTGGTAGGCACAGAGAAACAAATGGGAGAAAGATACCAAGGAGCTTAGTGCCAAATGTTCTAGAGTACTCGTGTCTGTGTCCAGCAGTTCTTGGTGCTCATACTCGTTTGAAGACAAGAGTTATTTTTATTTTCTAAAAAAAACAAACTATATTTTTTCATTATGCATACCAATCCAAGTTCCCACTCCCCTCCTCCCATTCCCTCCACTCGCCACTCCCTACCCCCATCTACTCCACAGAGAAGGTAAGGCACATTGCTTTGGGGAAGGTCCAAAGCCCTCCCTACTATATCTAGACTGAGAAAGGTATCCACCCAAAGAGAATAGGTTCCCCAAAAGCCAGTACAAACAGTAGGGATAAATCCTGGTGCCACTACCAGTGGCCCCTCTGCCTGCCCCAGCCATGCATCTGTCAACCTCAGTCAGAGAGACTAGTTTGGACTTATGCTTGTTCCTTCTCTGTCCGGCTGGAGTTGGTGAGCTCCCATTAGCTCAGGTAGACTGTTTCAGTGGATGTCTCCATCATGGTTTTGACCTCTTTGTTCGTATTCTCACTCCTGCCACTTTTCAACTGGACTTTGAGATCTCAGTCTAGTGTTCCCATATGGGTCTCTGTCTCTGTTTCCATCAGTTGCTGGATGAAGTTTCTATGGTGATATTTAAGATATTCATCAGTCTGACTACAGAGCAAGGCCAGTTCTGGCACCCTCTCCTCTATTGCTTAGGGTCTCAGGTTGGGTCATCTTTGTGGATTCCTGGGAATTTCTCCAAAGCCAGATTTTTTGCTAGCCCCAAAATGGCTCCCTCAATCAAGATATCTCTTTCCTTGCTCTCGTCCTTCCTCCATCTTGACTATCCTGTTCCCTCATGATCTCCTCCCCCTCTTTTTCTCCCCTTGTCTACCTTTTCTGCCCTCCCTTCTCTCCCCAGCCCCATGCTCCCAATGTCAGGCAATCTTGTTTATCTCCCCTTTCCAGGTAGATATACATACGTTTTTCTTAGGGTTCACGTTGTCACTTAGCTTCTCTAGGATCATGAAATATAGGCTCAATATCCTTTGTTAATAGCTACTATCCACTTATGAGTGAATACATAGCATATTCATCTTTTTGGGTGGGGATTATTACCTCACTTAGGAAGGTGTTTTCTAGTTCCATCCATTTGCATGCAAATTTCAAGACGTTGTGAGTTACCTCTGAGTAGCACTTTAATGTGTAAATAGGCCACATTTTCTTTATCCATTCTTCAGTTGAGGAGCATCTAGGTTGTTTCCAGGTTCTGGCTATTACGAATAATGTTGCTATGAGCATAGTTAAACAAAAGTCTTTCTAGTATTATTGAGCATCTTTTGGGTATATGCCCAAGAGTATTATTGCTGGATCCCAATTGCCAATTTTCTGAGAAACCACCATACTGATTTCCAGAGTGGTTGTACAAGTTTACATTTCTACCAGAAATGAAGGAGTGTTCCCCTTACTCCATATTCTCTCCAGCATAAGTTATCATTGATATTTTTGATCTTAGCCATTCTGACTAGTGTAAAATGATATCTCAAAGTTCTTTTGATTTGCATTTCCCTGATGGCTAAAAATGTTAAACATTTCCTTAAGTGTCTTCCAGCCATTTGAGATTCTTCTGTTGAGAATTCTCTGTTTAGTTTTGTACCCCAGTTTTTAATTGGATTATTTGAAATTTTGATGTCTAATTTCTTGAGTTATTTTTATGTTTTGGAGATTAGTACTTTGTCTAATGTGGGGTTGGTGAAGATCTTTTCCCATTCAGTGGGCTGCCTTATTGACTATGCCCTTTGCTTTACAGAAGCTTCTCAGTTTCAGGATGTCCCATTTATTTATTGTTGTTCTCAGTTCCTGTGCTACTAGGATTACATTTAGGAAGTAGTCTCCTGTGCCCATGGATTGAAGACTATTTGCCACTTTCTCTTCTATCAGGTTCAGTGTGGTCAGATTTATATTGAGGTCTTCAATTCATTTGGACTTGAGTTTTGTACATGGGGATAGATATGAACTTACTTTCATTCTTCTGCATGTTGACATCCAGTTATGCCAGCACCGTTTGTTGAAGACGCTTTCTTTTTTCCATTTTGTACTTTCAGTTTCTTTGTCAAAAATCAACTGTTCATAGGTGTTTGGATTAATATCTGGGTCTTTGATTCGATTCCAGTGGTCAACCTCTCTGTTTTTATGCCAATACCAAGCTGTTTTCATTATTGTAGCTGAATAATAGAGCTTGATGTCAGGGATGATGATGCCACCGGAAGTTTCTTTATTGTACAGGATTGTTTTGGCTATCCTGGGTTTTTTGTTTTTCCATGTGAAGTTTATTATTCTTTCAAGGTCTGTGAAGAATTGTGTTGGGATTTTGATGGAGATTGCATTGAATCTATAGACTGCCTTTGGTAGGATTACCATTTTTATTATGTTGATCCTACCTATCCAAGAACATGAGAGATCTGTTGATTTCTGGTATCTTCTTCAATTTCTTTCTTCAAAGACCTATAGTTCTTATCAAATAGTCTTTCATTTCTTTGGTTAGTATCACCCCAAGGTCTTTTATATAATTTGTGGCTATTGTGAAAGAATGTTTCTCTGATTTCTTTCTCAGCTTCTTTATCATTTGTATATAGGAGGGGTACTGATTTTTTTTTGAGTTGATCTTGTATTGTGCCACATTATTGAAGGTATTTATCAGCTGTAGGAGTTCTTTGATAGAGTTTTTGAGGTCACTTATATATACTATCATATCATCTGTTAATAATGAAGGATTGACTTCTTCCTTTCCAATTTGAATCCACTTGATCTCCTTTTGTTGTCCTATTGTTGTAGCCAGAACTTCAAGAACTATGTTGACTAGATATGGAGAGAGTGGACAGCCTTATCTTGTTCCAGATTTTAGTGGACTCTCTTTGAGCTTCTCTCCATTTAATTCGATCTTGGCTGTCAGCTTGCTATATATATATATATATATATATATATATGTGTGTGTGTGTGTGTGTGTGTGTGTGTGTGTGTGTGTGTATGTATATATATATGTGTGTATGTGTGTGTGTGTGTGTGTATTTAGGTATGTTCCTTGTATCTCTGATCTCTCCAAGACCTTTATCATGAAGGGGTGTTGGATTTTGTTAAATGATTTTTCAGCATCTAATGTGATGACCATATTTCTTTTCTTTCAGTATATTTATATGATAGATTAGATTGGTAGATTTTTTCATATGTTAAATCATCCCTGCACCTCTGGGATGAAGTTGACTTGAACATGGTGGATTTTTTTGTGTGTTATTTTCTTGGATTATGTTTGTCAATAATTTATTATTTTTGCATCTATGTTCATGAGTGTGATTGGTCTGTAATTCTCTTTCTTGGTTGAGTCTTTGTGTGGTTTTGTTATCAGGATAACTGTAGCCTCACAAATAGAGTTTGGCAATATTTCTTCTGTTTTTATTATGTGGAACACTTTGAGAATTTGAGGATTATAGGTATTAGCTCTTCTTGGAAGTTCTAGTAGAATTCTGCACTAAAACCATCCAGCCCTGGGCTTTTTGTTGTTGTTGTTGGAAGGCTTTTGATGATAGCTTCTATCTCCTGCAGTTTATAGGTCTATTTAAATTGTTCACCTGGTCTTGATTTAATTTTAGTATATGATATCTATCCAGAAAATTGTCCATTTCTTTTCCAATTTTGTGGAGTGCAGGATTTTGTAGTATGACTAATCATTCTCTGGATTGCCTCCAGGTTGTTGTTACATTACCCTTTTCATTTCTGACTTTGTTAATTTGGATATTTTCTCTGTCTTTTGATTGTTTGGATAAAGGTTAGTCTATCTTGTTGATTTTCTCAAAGAACCAGCTCTTTGTTTCATTGATTCTTGGTAATTTTTTTGTTTCTATTTTATTGATTTCAGCCCTCAATTTGATTATTTCCTGTCTTCTACTATTCCTGTGTGAGTCTGCTTCTTTATTTTCTGGAGCTTTCAGGTGTGTTGTTAAGTCACTAATATGAGTTTTCTTCATTGTATTTATGTGGGCACGTAATGCTATGAACTTCCCTCTAAGCAATGCTTTCAGAGTGTCCCATAGGTATGAGTAGGCTGTGACTTCATTTCCATTGAATTCTAGGAAATCTTTAATTTCTTTCTTTCTTTATTCCCTTATGCAATGGTGGTTCAATAATTCAATTTCCATGAGTTTGTAATGATGGAGGAGGGTCATTTTTCTATGTGTTACTCTCATTGGTTAATTAACAGAGAATACTGCTTAGCCTGATAGGTCAGAACATAGATAGGGGGAGAAGACAGAACAGAATGCTGGGAAGAAGGGAAGTGAGGCAGGTGCTATAGCTCTCCTCTCCAAGATGGGCGCAGGTTAAGATCCTTCCTGGTAAGCCACCACCTCGTGGTACTACACTCATTAATAGAAATGGGTTAATCAACATGTGAGAGTTAGCCAGTAAGAGGAAAGAGCTAGTGGGCCAAGAAGTGTTTATTTATTTATTATTTTTTGGTTTTTCGAGACAGGGTTTCTCTGTGGCTTTGGAGCCTGTCCTGGAACTAGCTCTGTAGACCAGGCTGGCCTCGAACTCACAGAGATCCGCCTGCCTCTGCCTCCCGAGTGCTGGGATTAAAGAGTGCGCCACCGTCGCCCAGCTGCCAAGAAGTGTTTAAAAGAATAAAATTTGTGTGTTGTTATTTCGGGTATAAAGCTAGCCATGCAGGAGCCGGCAGGAATGCAGCCCACAGCTCCTTCTACATTGTATGCTTTTTACGAGTAGTGTTGCAGTTAAATTTTAACTTTAAACCATGGTGATCTAATAAGAAGGGTGCTACTGCAACTTTTTTTTTAATCTGTGGAGGTTTACTTTGATACCAAGTATGTGGTCAATTTTATAGAAGGTTCCATGAGGTGCTGAGAAGAAGGTATATTCTTTTGTGTTTGGGTGGGATGTTCTGTAGATGTCTGTTGAGTCCATTTGAGTCATGACATCTGTTAGTTCTCTTGTTTCTCTGTTAAGTTTCTGTCTGGTTGCCCTGTCCATTGGGAAGATTGTGGTATTGAAGTCTCCTACTATTAGTGTGAGAAGTTTGATGTACGATTTAAGCTTTAGTAATGTTTCTTTTACATATGTGGGTGCTCTTATATTAGGGGCATAGATATTCAGGATTGAGACTTCATCTTGATAGATTGTTCCTGTTATGAGTATAAAGTGTCCTCCATCTCTTCTGACTGATTTTAGTTTGAAGTGTATTTTGTTAGATATTAGGATAGCTATACCCACTTGTTTCTTACGTCCATTTGATTGGGAAATCTTTTCCCAATCCTTTACTCTGAGGTAATGTCTGTCTTTGAAGTTGAGGTGTATTTCTTGTCTACAGAAGAAGGCTGAAAACTGTTTATTAATCCATTCTTTTAGCCTGTGTCTTTTTATAGGTGGAATGAAGCCATTGATATTAAGAGATATTAATAACCAGTGGTTGTTAATTCCTGTTATTTTTCAGTGGTAGTGTGTGTGTGTGTCTTTCTCTTCTTTGGGTTTGTTGGTGGGAGTTTATCTGTTGCCTGTGTTTTTGTGGGTATGTTAACTTCCTTAGGGTGAATTTTTTTTTTATAGTACTTTCTATAGGGCTAGGTTTGTGGATACATATTGTTTGAATCTGGTTTTGTCATGGAATATTTTGTTTTCTCCATTGATGGTGATTGAATGCTTTGCTGGGTATAGTAGTCTGGGCTTGCATCCGTGGTCTTTTAGTGTCTGCAGCATATCAGTCCAGGACCTTTTGTCTTTCATGGTTTCCATTGAGAAGTCAGTTATGATTCTGATAGGTCTGCCTTTATATGTTACTTGGCCTTTTTCTTTGCAGCTCTTAATATTTTTCTTTATTATGTATGATTTCCATTTTGATTATTATATGGCAAGGGGACTTTTTTTGTTCAGTCTATTTGGTGTTCTGTCAACTTCTCATACCTTCTTCGGGATATCCTTCTTTAGGTTGGGAAAGTTTTCTTATTTGATTTTGTTGAATGTATTTTCTGTGCTTTTGAGCTGGAGTTCTTCTCCTTCTTCTATAGCTATTATTCTTATGCTTGATCTTTCATGGTGTACCAGATTTCCTGAATGTTTTGTGTTATGAATTTGTTAGATTTAATTTGTTTTTGACTGATGAGTCTATTACCCCTATAGTATCTACAACACCTGAGATTCTTTCTTCCATTTCTTCTATTCTGTCAGTTATGCTTGCCTCTATAGTTCCTGTTTGTTTACCCAGATTTCCTATATCCAGAATTCCCTCAGTTTGTGTTTTCTTTATTGCCTCTACTTCAGTCTTCAAGTCTTGAGCTGTTTGAACTGTTTGTTTCACCTGTTTGATTGGGTTTTTTTTTTATTGGTTTTCTTGTATTTCTTTGAGAGATTTACTGATTTTTCCCCCTTTTTGCCTTTTCCTCCATTTCTTTGAGTTTTTTATTTCTTCTTTAAAGGTCTTCACCATCTTCATAAAGTTACATTTAAAATCATTTCTTCTACTTCTTCTAGGTTAGGATGATCAAATCTTCCTTTGTATGACCACTGGGTTCTGGTGTTACCATGTTGCTTTTTAGGTTGTTAGATGAATTTTTCATTGGTACCTACCCATCTCTTCCTACTATTGGTGCTGGCAGTGTCTTTGCATCTTGGTCCAACCCTTGCAGTGGCTGTCTGTGTCTTTGGGAACTGTTCTTGGTCTGCTCTGTACTGTCACTGTCTGTGTCTCAGGGAGTCACTGAGGTCTCTTACCCTGTTCTCTTGGTTTACTCTCTTGGTCCACTCTGTGCAGTCATAGCTTGTGCTTTAGAGTTCCTCTCTTGGTGCTCTCTCTTGGTCTTCTCTGTGTAGTTGCAGCTTGTGTTTCAGAGTTCCTCTGAGGTTGCAGAGGGAGTTGAGGGGAGTTGGAGAGTTTGTGGGTGGATCTGGACTTGTAGCTTTTAGGGTCAGGGTGTTGGAGCAACCTACCTACAGGAAACTCACCTGCTGTCTGGCTATAGAAGCGAAGGCAGGTGGGGGGGGTCGAGGGTTTTGCCCCCTATGGAGAACCTAGAGAGTGTGGTGTCCTGCTGGGTGGCTGTTCACTCACCTCTTGGTCCTCTCTGTTTTGCAGTAAGCTGTGTTTCAGAGTTCCACTGAGGTTGCAGGAGGGTAGGTGAGTTTTCTGATTACAAGAATTACATGGCTTCACAAACCTCAGTTTTCTCTTCGTTGAAAGTACACAATAGTAGCTAGTATATTTCAAGTTTGGAATGTCTGTCAAGGTCCCTCTGGTAAAGGCTTGGTTTCCATAATAATATATATGGGGTGGCAGGGATCTCAAGAGATACGACATAGTAAATCTTTGTGTCATTTGAAGGGGCACCCTCCAAGGGGACTGTGGATTCTGGTGTCTCTATTTGCTTCCTCACCATAAAGTGTATGCTTTGGCCAAACCCAAGTTCTTGCCATAAAGTTCCTACTTGTCCTTTCCCAAGAGCCCGGGGTGCATTGATAATTGACTTGATCTCTGAGATCATGAGCAGAACTGGCTCTCCCCTCCTCACAATTGACCATCTCAAGCTTTTGTTAAGACAGAAGGCTGACAAGCCATAGCTGTGTTGCTAAAAAGCTATGAAGATAAGTTTGTACACACATATAGCACAGATATATACACACACATAAGAACATCCATCTGTGATATACCATGCCAGTGGACCTCCAGCTTCCTACTCTGTACCAGTGGTTCTCAACCTGTGGGGGTTGAAAGACCCTTTCATTGGGATCACATATCAGATATCCTGTGTATCAGATATTTAAATCACAATTCATGACAGTAGCACATTTACAGTTATAAAGTAGTGATGAAAATTTTATGTTTGGGGTCACCACAGCATGAGGTTGTAGTTTAGAAAGGTTGAGAACCACTGCTCTACACAGTTCCAGTGTGCACAAATTTTAGTGACATTCCAGCCACTCAATTAAGCCAAAATTTTGTGCATAAAACACATGCAAAGGGGTAGAATACAGCACATCCTCAAAAATTATACCTAATAAATATTAAAACAACAAAGCATTTTACAAATGCTGCAGCTCTCTGCTATTCCCCCCCGCTCCTGCCTTTGAGTCTTCCCAGTGATGGTGCAATAAGAGTTTGAGTAAGCTGGACTTGGTGTTAATTCAGACTCTTAATATATTAAATCTGTGCTCATTTCCTCCTGGTTCTTTCCTTAGCAGCTGCATGATTCATGCTGTATAATTACAAGAGGACCTCTGCAGAGCTCATAACTTTGAGGCATGTTTCGTTTCATAGCCCACTATGGGGTAACAAGCAAACTGACACCTCTTCACCCCAAGTCTCAGCTCCAGCACTCTGCAGCCTCTATAGGCTCACGAACCACATAATTCCAAGACAGATTCTTGCCAAAAGAGCATGGTAAGGCTGACTCCTGAAAAGAGGGCGAGAGAGAACTGGTAGCTCTACACGAACCTGCCTGTCACACTCTGTAGGATCCTAAGAATCTAGAAGTCATTAGAAGGCCAGACCACTAAGATCAAGTCCCTTAGACCCACCAGGTTGTCTGAATTAGCATTCCAAGTCAACTAGCTATGGGCACAGCCTTTGAGTGGGGAAGCTGCCAGCTTTGTGTTTGGAAAATTTAAGTATTTGTCTCAATTTTCTGATATGAAAAACAAGCAAAACCAGGTAAGAGTTGCCATTTTGAATGTTTAATTATGAAGGTAAAGTAAGATGAGCACACACAGTGGGCATGTTCCTATTTAAGCTCTCTCTCCATAGCTCCAGTGAGAGTTTCTTATTGAGTGCACTATTTCTCCTCCCACTCCTTTGTGATACCCTATAGCCGGGTCATCAGAGGATTCTCTTGTCTCATTTGTCTTTTGTGTCCTTTTGAAGAATAGTAGCAGTCCCCCTAGGAAGCATCCAGCCTCTAGGTTATTGTGAGGGGCCCTGTGGTTCAGTTGTTGTTATTATTATTATTAGTAGTAGTAGTATTGTGTAAAAAGAATGAAGGCCCAGAAAGCCCTTAGGCAATGTAGCTAGTAACATTCTTATAGCCTTGGGTCTGGGAAAGTGAACACCCTAGGTGTTCTCCCTCAGGAAGACTAGTCTGAACAGCAGAGGCTGAAAGTATAATCAAAAGCAAAAGAAACTTGCAGGACTGTTGATTCCTCCTCTGATAATAGGGTTTGCACATTTTGTATAGATAGCTATTTCAAATGATAATATGTCTTTCTTCTATAATCTTTTTCTTCTGTACGTGTATATGTACATGTTTACAGGTTCCTCTGTGTGTGTGTGTGTGTGTGTAGAGGCAGTGTGTGTGCATTTATATATATGGAGGCCATGTGTATGCATGTGTGTATATGGAGGTCATGTGTGCATGTGTGTGCATGTGTGTACACAGAGGACCTCCTACATCACTCATCTTTCAATGCAGCTGTGTTTACTTACTCTGGTGGTCTCAGGCTTCTTGTCTACTTTATCATCTCTCACACACTGTCTACTTCTTGCTCCTTTGCAGCCACACATTCTTTTCATACAATGTTAACTAATCTGAATGAAGAGGCTTACATTCACAATAAACACTGCTTTATTCCCTCAGGAATTGACAACTTAAGAAACTTTGAAAAATGAATGAATTTTAGGGAAAAAAAAAACCTAATCCATCCAGATTACAGTCAGTGATTTAAAAGTACACTTCTTGTCCTTTATTGATTGTTCTGAAGATGAAAGACAAACCTAACCTGGTATTTGTTTCAGTCTTCAGCTCTGTTCATCATTGTCCACCATCATATCATTCCAACACATGTGTTGTGTTCATACATACACACACACACACACACACACACACACACAATTAGCTCAAAAAATTAGTTCAAAATTTTAAAAGATAGCTCAAAAGTGATACTGTGGCTTGGAATAAAAAATATTTTTCTTCATGTTGCAGGGACATTTTCAGTTTTCTTCTCTTTAAATATTCAATTAATTATGAAACCATATTAAATCATATCATGTAAGCATAAGCACCTACTCTAACTTTCAATTATAAATTTCATCATTCACATATACATGTTTTATAAAGTTACTGTATTGCTTATTGCCCTTCATGTCTTCTGTTCTGGACCTATGCTTTGTTGTTTCTGTGTTGACCAGTGTGGTGGTTTTATTGTCAACTTGACACAATCTAGAATCACCTAGAGACTCAGTGAGGGATTGGTGGTCTCCATCAGGTTGGCTTGGGTAAATGATCTCAATTCTCAGTGCTGTCTAGGTAGGGGAAGGGTTGGAATATGAACCTGTATGTTTGCTTCTCTTTATTGTGTCTGTAGACCTGAAGATATAACTGGGCTTAGCTGGGAAGTGGGGAAATTATAGACCTTTAAGAACCCGTGTGATTTCTCTTTGCAAACTTCTATATCTATTTTGAATCTGGAGAGCAGCCTGAAGGTAAGGTGACTCTTCTCTCAGATATAGGACAAGACAGAAAGACCTAGAGAGTGTCCTCCAGTGCTGGTTTGTGTCCACGTGGAATAATTGAGACCATTACCTAGGAAACAATGCAAAACTGCTTCCTTTTTCTTTTGAATACTGTCTTTTGAAGAATTTCTGTTTTGAATAATAGAGAAATTGCTCTAATCAAGTGGAGGATCTAATCATACTGTGCAAGCATCACACCTGATTGTTTTTCTTTCAACATTCAAAGTGTTTATTCTGAAAAGTAATATTAAAAGGAATCCATTGTTTTCTGGAGGACAGGGATGAATGAATCAAGGACAGTCTAGATTTTTCTTTGTTTTTGTTTTGTGGGGTTTTTTTTGTAAGTTTAGGATAGTAAGATATAACCTATATGAAACTGAATCCTGCTTTTTTCTGGTATATAATTTAAATGTTTTACCTCAAATAATATCAAGGCCTTTAAAAAGTAATTGTAATATGCAAATCATAGTGACTGCTTTGCTCTTTATCTTGATACAAGTAAACTCTATCTTATATTAGTAACTGCTGCTAAAACTTATTTCTAAATATCCTGTGACTAAAGTCTCTGTTTGACAACTTTTGTGACACACAGAGAAGAGAGGAGTTCCTGAAGAAGCTCACACGAGCTGAAATGACAACTGGGTTGGAGATTCAGGTAATACTAATTTGGCTTCTGCATTTCCTTCTTCCTTTAATTTGCATTTTACTTAGCATTTTAAATTTGCCTGTAATGAGGCATCTTTTGTCACTGCTTGGTTTGCAAGCCAGCACTTTTCTCTCCTTAGCTGATGACAGTTGGCCTCTGTGTACAACTAGACTGTCTGATCATGCATAAAGAAACTGACCTCCCATGCACATATCTCATTTTGTGGCTTAATGGGAATTTCTGCCAGTCTAGTGAAAGGGCATTGGCTCTTATTCCTAACTGTCTAACTCTTTAGTTTGCTTTCTGATGATGTTACGTTTTCTTTACTTTTAGTGTCTCTCACTGGGATTTCTTTATTTAACCCTGAATTAAAAAAATGTGCTATGATATTTCTATATAAAAGCTTTGAAATGGAAGCATGATCACTAGCTAAACCAAGTTCCGTTTTTCAATCTTGCTTTTCCCTGAGGACTAAGCTTTGATATTCTGATCTATTCCAGAATGCTTCCCCTTAGAAATATGTATATAAGAGTTGTAATTGTCATGATAGGAAAATTAAAATCGCAAGTCAAAGAAATCCATATTCATGTGATGGGTGATTTTTTTAGCATCCTTAATCGAACTCTATAAAGCAAAGACAAATTTGGGAGTGTCTTCTATGCCTTATTATAGGTATTTTGTCTTTTGGAGGTATCTTTTCTGTCGATATTTACTCAATATTTCCATAGTTAGACAAGTCATTTTGCCTAATAGTTTCTCGTGCCTGTCTTGCTCCTTGGTCACTTTTGTCTTACATTTCAAGAATTAGATACATTCTAGTGTGTGTCATCAGCATGCTCTTGGTCTTTGTTGTCTATTTGATTTTTCTCTCACGTTTGTTCAACAGCTGCATGCTGTTTAAAATACCGCGTTCTCACCCCTTACTTTTCCGTGAGGGACTGTAATCTTTGATTTTAGTAACAACAACACTAAATTTGTCTTAATAAATACATGTGTCATTAACACCGAATGAATGATTTGCAATCTTGGCTGGCAGAAAAGATTATTTTCCATTGAAGAAATGCAGTTCTTGGAGATGCAGGAGTTTATAAGAAGAAAAGCCCTCTATAGTACTGCACTGACAGAAGTCGAGCTGCCACTGCGCCAGATAGAAGCAGATGTTGTACGAATCAGAATTCTCCACCATCAACACTCGGCAGTAAGCATTCACAATAATTCAGGACATAGACAGTAATTCACGACTAATAGTTAATTTTCAGGGATATTTAGGTTGCTAAGTAATGTATGTGAAAATATTATATAGAAATTTATGGTTTCTTATTGGGAAATCACACGCCCTCCAAGTTGCTCTTTCATGCCATTGATTCACTGAAGAACTCTACAACCCTCTAGTCTGCCTTACTTAGGGCAACCCGTCCTGAACTGAGTGACCAGGGACTTGCCTCGTGAGACTGCCCAGCAAGAGCACTCAGTTCGGTCTCCACTGCTTCTGAATGGGATGCTAAGCCTTATGTTGACTCAAATATAAATTATGAGGCACCTTGACATTTTCTAGGTAAGTTTTTGGTGAAAGTTAAGACAGCTAGTGTGAAAAATAAAGCTAATGTGAGTAAAATATTTTCAAAACTACACATTCCTGTCAGTTACTGATATTACTGGTCCTTCCTCCCAAAAAAAATCATGAACAAATATGTGTGCATCCTGTCATTTGTCTTTCAGAAAAGTGGAGGGCGTGTCAGTAGAGATACATTCTTGTCTTTCCCTGTACGGAGGACACACATATACTTGGGGCGATTTGCCAACATTGTAGGGCTTTTTTTTTTTTTTTTTTGGTTTTTTCGAGACAGGGTTTCTCTGTGGCTTTGGAGCCTGTCCTGTGTAGGGCTTTTTAAAAATACTTTTTGCAAATGATGGTCTGACTTTGGTTATTAATAATTTTCAAAATGCTTTGGTTTTTAAACTGTGAGTTACAAGGAATTACTGCTAAAAATTTATTTTTTGACTTTCAAAGTCTTGCGTTATAAACCACAGAAAACTGGAGCCTAACTAGGTTGAGCAAGTGGAAATTTCTAAATGGGATCCTTACATACACATAACAGTACTAAATCTAGAGGGATAACTGGTTTTAATAATGACTCCTTCTAACATTAATGAGTGGGGATTTATTAATTATATTAAGCATCTCAATGTCATTTTCTGAGTATAATAATGACTTCTACCAACAATTGATGACATTTGTTTCCTCTTAATATTCTAATAGTCTAGCTTTATATGTTCTTGTTGTTCACCAATCAATTCTTATTTTGTGTTTTAAAAACTAATAAATTTTAAGAACTAGCATTTAGCACAAATTCTGGGAAAGTATAAGCTTTTGTACATTTTTTATTTGATAATGGTTTCTGATAATTTGTGTTTAGAGCTTCAATTTCAGCTGAAACATTTTAAATATTATGATGAAATATTTTAATTTCTATGGATGTTCATCATGTTTGCTTATTTATTTGAAACAGATTAGACCTTCCATGACTCAGCTAATTCAAACAATGTATTGGGATGAGAGGTGCCACAGTTCAGAACTCACTGGCTGTATACCTTTCCTTTCATACATTAAAATAAACATTGTGATTATTAAGATAACCACTACGTACTATATATCTGAATCAGGGCACTTGGATCCCAAATGTTATATAACATAAAATCTGAATGTCCTCTAGATGCTTCATGAGATACGGGGGAAGAAAGAACTTGTAAGACGGAAAGTAGAGGCAACAAAGAAAAAGCTACAAAGAAAGAGCAAGAGAAGTCGTAAGGAACTCACACAAACTGAGGTGAAAAATGAAATTTTCAACTTATAATTTCTTATGCCAATGAGAACTCATCAGGCAAATATAATTGTAAAGTGATGCCTTGTGTTAGAATTGCTCTCACTAAATGGTCTCTGCACACACATCACACACATACATGCACACACACGTGCACACACACACACACACACACACACACACACACACTGCAGCTATATATCCTGTCTTCCCCACTGCTCTAGTGTATAAGGCACATAGCCTTTAACAGGAAAATAACCCAGAGCAACCCAAAATTCATGCTGGGTTTACGCAGGAATCTCTTTCTCTCTTGGCTCTCCCACTGATCTCTACGTGGAACTTCCAGGAAGCAATGAGGCAAAAGAAAGACGAATGGAAAGCAAGGCCCATGAGAAGGAGAAGAATGTTGGTACCCTCCCATAATTCTACTCCGGAAAGGGTCTCTGTTGTTGGGGTGTCCTGAGGGCTCCACCCCTGTGACTGGGACCAATGCCTTTTAAATGCCATCCCAGGGGCCAAGCTCACTCCTTTCCCTATGTGAGGACACAGCAAGAAGATAGCATCTTTTCAAAAGAATGAGCCCTGAGCAGGCACCTGTTGTAGGAGGAGTGAAGGCCTGCTTTTTGTCTGGGCCACCTGGCTAGCTTACACCCAAAATAACAACCCAGAAACTGTATTCATTTAAACAGTGTCTGGCCCACTAGTTCTAACCTCTTATTGGCTAACTCTCACATCTTTATTTAACCCACTTCTAATAATCTGTGTAGCACCATGAGGTTGTGCCTTACCAGGAAAGATTCTAACCAACGTCCATCTCAGGTAGGAGCTTCATGGCCTCTCTCACACACACACTCTTCTTCCCAGCATTCTGTTCTGTCTACTCCACCTACCTAAGTGCTGCCCTATCGAAAGGCTAAGGTAGTTTCTGTATTCAACCAATGCAAGCAGCACATAGACAGAAGAACCTCCTACAGGCACCAAACCTGCTTGCCTTCTATTTCTGAACTTTTCAGTCCATTGAATGTGCACTGTTTATACACCACCCATTTTACTCATTTTATTACCCCGACATGGGTGACCTGAACAGGAAGAGAGGAAAAAGGAGGGAGAACCAGAGAGAGGAAGGAAGGGAGACAGAAAGGAAGGGAAGAGATGTGAAGGGCAAAAGAAGGTTTCGGCTCGAAATCTAGCAATCTGATTTTCCTTAATTCACAAAATCATCATTTATCAAAAATATGTTTATTGAATAGAAAGTTTAGTAAGACATATCCTTAATCATTAATAAAAATATTATAATAATGACATATAATTTGACAATATAGGTTATTATTTTTAAATGATTAAGATTTATTTAAAATATATAATTGAAAATGTTTCATTTACTAGGAAATTGTTGGTTTTAGAAAGAATCTTCATTTAGATAGCTAAAGCCATTTTTTTTCCATTCCTCTTGTTTTGGTCAATCAAAGACCTAAGTTTAGTCAGCTTTGGCCAGTAATATGGTAATACTCCACTCTGTATTGCCAACATAAACATCTTAACCCTGTTTTATTCAGTGGTGATAAAAAGGTTTCTTAATTTTAGAACCCTTTATTAGAGGTCAACTCACCTAAGAGATACCTCAGCATAGATTTAATTTCCCGGAATCACCCCAGGAAGTTGTGCTGACAAAATGTGGTTTTGTGTTGTTTGAAAGATGAGAGAGCATCTGTGCTTAGCTGACATTCCACACATACCCCTCAAGGGATGGGTCATCCTGTGCGGGTGAGAACCAGAGTTATGCACGTGTGTCTTGAGACAGAAAGTTTATGTATTTTAGGACATGTGGCAGGCTGGCATCAACGTGGGTGGGAGATCAAAGAGCAAAGATGTGATTCTAAGCTTAGGAAGCTTGTCTGGTGATATGAGAACACGTGCTTACACCATGGTCTACCATGCTAAGAAATCGTTACTCTTTTATTGTCTCTACAGCCAGCCCTGTCACCATGACGTTTACATTGTCCCCTATGTCACTGCTCTTCTGCTGCCTATGTAGCTTGTGTAGCCATGTCTCTAAATTCCAAAGTGTTAAAAAGAAATCTTTGAAACAGTTTTTTTCTTTTTTTTTTTTTTTAGGGAAAACATTCACTGATTCATCAAGAAATAGAGCTAACTAAACATAAAACAGTTGTTCTCAATGCAAAAAGCAAAGAACTGGGTAAAGAGATAAAAGCAATGAAACTGGAAAAAGTAAATTATGAAGGTAGACTTGAAAAGCTGAAGTAAGTTTTGCAAAATAAGAATCATATTTACTCTGTGATTAATAAAATCGGATTTTTATATTTAAAATATGTTCTTAAGATGGTTCATGCTTTCAGAATTTTATCTGAAGTATGTGATAAAATACAATTTTTAACCATTATTTATTTATTTGTGTATAATTACAAGTTGCTTTCCTTCTTTATTTCTCCCCTGGGTTTATTTTTTGGTGGTATTTCTCTTTTTCCACATATGTGAACTTTTCTCTGTTATTAATAATATCGTTCATTAATTCAACACATTGTTAGTATTTGTGAGCCATGTTTAATATTTTATGGCTTCTCCCTAACCTTGCAAGTTACAGTTTTGAGGGAAGAATTTAGAAACAAACATTCTATAGACTCTATCAACTTTTCACATCTCCCTTCTTCAGTGGCCTCTTCATGAGCGCACCTCACCTATCAGGGGTGCTGTCCCTGAAAAGGGTCCTTGGCTCCTAGACGGTGTTCTCAGGCCCACAGGGTGTCCATGTGTCCTCATGAGGAAATCGTACTCTCGTCCTCTGTTCGTGTTGACTCTGTTTCCTCTTTTGTTAAATATCATAACATAGGTTTGCATAATGATTGGAGGGTAACTGACAGATCACATTAGGATGGTGGCTTGATAGCCCACAAAATATTAGCACATTCAGTACATGGCAGTTAATTTGATAAAAAATCAAAAGTGGATCTGCCCTACTATAGGAGAGCCTCTGCCCTCCACACCAAAGCCTGCACTCCTGTCCATGTACGTCACACTCCACACACTCATGCACACACATGCATAAAAATACAAGCAAAGAACAGCTTCGTGTAGCCAGAAACAAGATACTCTCTAGTGGACTTAAGTCAGTTCGCCTTAGAGGGCTATAGTGATCATGATATGTAGTGGTATATTATTTGTATTTTGATAAACAAATCTTACCTGCAGACCAGAGGCAAAGATAAAGCCACTAGAGGTCAGGCAACAATGACACACATCTTTAATCCCAGAATTTGGGAGACAGAGTCAGATGGACCTCTGTGAGTTCAAAGCATATACATATATACATACATATATATGATTTAATATATAAACCTAACCCTAATACCGAGCTGGATAACAAGGCTTATATATATAAACATATTTATATGTAATATATATAATTATATATATTATAAGGTCAAAGTATATATAATATAGTTAATAATATATAATATATAGTCAAATTATATATATAATTATACATAATTATAGTTTATAGTTTTGATTATTATAACTATATATAAGTATAACTATATACCTAAACTATATATATTATAACTATAGTTAATATCATTATATTATAACTATAATTATTGCTTGATAACTGTTTTGTCTATGTAATTTTACTATTTTAAAGTTAAAACCTTCCTTTGTAATTAGACAGAAAGGGGGAGATGATGTGGGATGCCCTTTTGTATATGTGTTGCTTTTACTGGTTAATGAATAAAACTGTTTTGGCCAATGGTTTAGCAGAGTATCCAGCTGGGAAATCTGAACAGAGACAAAGAGAGAGTGTAGACAGAGTTGAGAAAGGACAGCCAGCGGCTGAGGAAACAAGATGTGTAGAAAATGAGGTGACTCCACAGTCACATGGCAAAACATAGAGAAATAGAAATGGGTTAATTTAAGATGTAAGAGATAACTAGAAATATGCCTGAGCCATCGGCCAAACAGTCTTGTAATTAGTATAGTTCCTGTGTAATTACTCCAGTCTGGGCAGCCTGGAAACAAAAGTGCAGTCTCTGTTTACAATGGTCATATAGCTATTATCTGCAAAAGACTAATTTATCTTTGTCATATCATATATAAAAGCAAGAAAAAGACAGGTGGTGGTGGTGGCACACACCTTTAATCCCAGCTCTAAGGAGACAGAGGCAGGTGGATCTCTGTGGGTTAGGGCCCAGCCTGGTCTACAAAGTGAGTTACAATCAGAATTGTTACACAGAGAGACCTGTCTCAAAGAAAAAGAAAGAAAGACAGAGAGAAAGATGGGGAATAGAAAGAATATTAAATAGGTCTAAAAAGTATAAACTTAGAATTATACAAATTGCACTAGATTTATAAGGACCTAATATTTGCCACAAATCCTCCTCAACCTTCTTTTTGGGTGTCGTGCACTGCTATGACAGAACACCTGACTAAAATCCGGGGACCTGCTCTGTAGTGTTGCTTCTGCGTTCTGATCACAGCTCACACTGGCAATAGCTTCTTAAGCGTGTTTATTGTTGACGCTATTATCTTACTGACTTCCTGATGCTTTTTAGAGACTAGTATTTTTCTTCTGTAAGCCCCGAGATCACATGTGAAACTCCTTCCCCACAGCGAAGAGTTCTTCAAGCTGAGATTTGACAGGGAACACGCACAGGGTGTGTATGACCATCTCAAGCAGGAGAAGCAGCACTGTGAAGAGAGGATCTTTGAGGAGGAGAGGCGATTCCAAAAGCTTGTGGACATGAGAAAGAGCACCCTGGCCGATATACGGGTGAGTCCTACATGAAC
This sequence comes from Microtus ochrogaster, assembly GCF_000317375.1. Classification (NCBI taxonomy): domain Eukaryota; kingdom Metazoa; phylum Chordata; class Mammalia; order Rodentia; family Cricetidae; genus Microtus; species Microtus ochrogaster. The sequence goes on along the minus strand of NC_022020.1, from coordinate 12,688,774 downwards.
ATGAGAAAAAACACAGCTATAGCCAAACATGCTGCACACTCTTCATTTGGGGCTGGTGTGATAGAGCTACTTAGATTTTAAAAGTCATTGTGTTCATGCAATAAGCCTGTGGCTTTTATTTTTCTTTCTGGAGTAGTCCTTGTGTGTTCACGCGGGGCACCGGGCTTTCTGTGCATTCTGTGTGGACTCTGACTTTACTGTTCCTCGCTTTACTGAAGTAAGAATGTAGGTTGTGTTCTTCCAGTGGAGAGATAGGATGCTGCTGCTGCTGCTTTATTTCCATGCAAACATAGTATTACAAGTCACTTTTATTGGTTAAGTGAAAACACTTTACGTTCTTTTCTTTAAGAATGTGTCTAACCCTTTGAAATCATATGCCAAAATATGTCTTGCATCTGAATTTTATTAATCAAACTATATGAAGCTAAATATATTATTAATTTTTATATATTCTAACTAAACACATTCATTATACTATCCTCTTTTACAATTTACAATGGTTTTTTTATATATCATTGCAATAAGCTAGTAAGAGTTTAAAAATGTGTTGAAATTTCAATTTTTTCATCTTACAATGCACAGTTCTCCTGAAAACAAAATTATATCTATTTTTGCCCAAATAGATATGTGCAATATTCTATAATAACTTTTATCAGCTTATTTAATCCTACTATTTTATACTTATATATTCTATTGTGATATATACACTTATTTCAATTTCCTTTTGTTCTTTCATAAGGCAAAGAAAGCTTTATTAATTTTTTTAAAAATTGGCTCAAATGTACCTCACAGGAGCGTTCATAGTGGTTCTGAATCATTCATTATTAAGTAATGATTAAATTAATAATAGTTTTATAAATAGTGGTGGTAAGTAACAGTCTTTTACTTGAATGTGGCTTGGCTACTGAAAAGTTTCCTTTTTCCTTCCTTAAAATGAAAATGTTTGGCGCCATCTAGTGGCGATAAACGATGCCTCCTCCCCAATTGAGGGATTCTGAGAACTCCCGTGTTTAAGTCTCAGGCCTGTGATCATGAGGACTCAAAAACTGAGACTAAAAAGCAGCCCTCACTACAAGACTTTGTCATTTGCTTACTCGAGCAATGTCCTTCGCTCCCGTGTTACTGAAACTGTAGCATCACTTCTCTGAGTTCAATCCCATTTCACAGTTCTGGTGCTGAGCACACGTTGGAATGCCAGCAATCACTCCTTGACCGGCACTTCAGCACTTCAGTGGAACAATAATCAGTGAAATGCCAAAAAACAGTCACCAGGAGAGAGATGGAGAAAACCATGCCTGACCTAACCAGCCCCTAGCTTACAGAGATTTGCCGTTCTTTCCACCAAAAAATCCAGTCCGTGCCTTTCTACCCACAAATCTCCAGCCCTACAGCCCCCTTAGAAGCATGGTATGGGCCCAGCGTTTTGCTCAGCGGTGGTCTCCATCTTAACCCCTTTGATTGACTCACAGGAACTTGTTTGTGGTCAGTTGACCTCGTTTTGGATGAAGGCAGCTATGCAGCTATTTTTCTTTCCTTTGTCTCAAAAACTCAGAGCTCAGGGAGGAAGTCAATGAACACTTGGGTCATAAACGGATGGATAGATATTTACAGCCATGCATGGATGGTTGAGGGCTGTCTGCGTTGGTATTTAGTTTGCTGGCCGTATGTAGGCATGACAGTAGCAAGAAGCAAGAGTTCTTTTAGACTGCACCGATCTGATAGTCCAGATGTGTCCGAGAACACTCCTGCTGTTTTCTGGTACCAGTCTCTCATCCTCCTGCTCCTCCTCTGTTCCCACTCCTGATCCTTTCTGTCCTCCATCATATCTGAAATGTTTGCCACCCTCTCTATCCCCTCAAGTGAAACAGTTATGTCTTCTATTGTTTCTGACCTGAAGGATTCTTTGACTTACCTCAATAATGCTCATTAGGAACCTGACTATACGAAGTTGACTCTTAATCTGTTTCTTGGATAGATTTATCCAAATGGCTTACCATATGTGACCCAAAGCATAGAGTTCAACTGTGTGATAAGAACATTTAAGGTTCACTGGTTACTAAGTCTCCACATTAAGGATGATCTTTGTGTGTGAATGAGATTAGGTTTCTGGCAGTGAACAGTGTGGAAATGCAATATGCTTCCTTTCCTCCCAGTGGCCACGGTGTCATTCCTCTTTAGAAATTGCAAGTTCATAAATGTCTCTACAAGGCACTCCATGATAGGAAATGTCTCATGAAAGCTAAACTTGGTGTTATTGATCTAGACTGTCCCCTTTGGGCAGAAGAATTGATCACAATTATAGATCACCTGTAGATGTTGTTTAAAAAATAAATACAATATCTTCTACAGCATTGATCGATGATGTAAAACACAAAGTTAAAAATGTGAGCAACTATTAACAGGGCTTGAGATTCCACCCTACTCTGTGTTCTCTTGGCAGCGCAGACTTTCTCCATGGCAAAGCTTCTCTCTGGGGTTTTGTTTTTATTGTTGTTGTATATTCATTTGTTGTTTCCTGCATTCAATGGTGTAAAAGTTCCTTCTGTTTGTGTGTTGCTTTCATTGGTTAATGAACAAAGAAACTGCCTTGGCCTAGTTGATGGGGTGGAACTTAGGTAGGTGGAGAAAGCAAAACTGAATGCTGGGAAAAAGAAGGGCAGAGTCGGAAAAGTCATGGATCCTCTGCCGGAGATGGATGCCGGTTAGAATATCTGGTAAACCACTGCCATGTGACAATACACAGATTAATGGAGATGGGTTAAACTAATATGTAAGAATTAGCCAAAAAGAAGTTAGAGCTAATGGCTAAGCAGTGATTTAATTAATACAGTTTCTGTGTGGTTATTTTGGGTGTAAGCTTGCCAGAAAGCCGGAATGAATAAGCAGCCCGCTCCTTGCAATATTCAGTCTCTGCTCTTTGTCCTTTATGTGATGAAGGGATGGCAATGAACTACACTGGAAGAACAGTTCCAGACTGAGTACATACACAGATGGTATCTCAGTGTTTTCCTTGTTAACTTTGCTTCCTATTTCCCAGTGTAGGGAGATATCTCCCCCCCCCCCATCATTACCAGAGTCCAGCATTTTCCTAGCCAGTCATTCCTTGACCATTTCACATGGAGAATACTTGGCTTCTAACAAAATGGTAACCCTTCCCCAACCTCATTCAACAGCCAGGTGTCTAAATAACAAAAGTCAGATAACTGTAACCTAGGCTCTAACTTCAAAACTTGTTAAAGTGTGTGAGTTAGTTCTCTTATTGAGCACTCACCATTTTTTCATTTCCCAACAACCATTTCATAAGTAGTACTCTGTTTACAACACTCCATGTAGTGTAATGAAATTCTAGATACTAAGAACTCTGCACCAGCAGGAAGATGGACTATGGACAGTAGACATGAGTACTGAGACAAAACTCAAGTCACAAATGGTGACCTTCATACAGTGTCCAGAAACATTGACGATTAATAGCAGGAAGAAAATAACCACATCATTTATGGTCTCAGTAATGGAAATTGATGAATAATAAACTGGTGGAAAAGAGGAATTAACCAATGAATTTCCCTGACATGGGAAGTTTTCTTAGTGATAACATTCCTGACAGAGAAACCATTTTAATACAACATGAAAGTTCTTAGCATGAGGAACGTGTTTCACATAATGAATGCTTTCTGTACCAGTGTTTCCGATATGGTTATCAGTGAGCCATAGAATGTATGAACTTGGCACATCAGAAGCCTGTGGTTGACTGGGAAAAGCACATTTTATTTGACAGCAGGTAACAAGAAGTGCTAATTTAGCATCAAGAAATGGAGTTTTTACCCATACCTAATGCTGAACTGGTCACAAACATTTAGAAATCAGGAGAAGGGTACTACATGGATTAGTGGGTTCTTAAATATAAATTCAAAAGATTATGAATATTTGATTTACTAAAGAAAAAGAGCTTTTCTTTCTTTTCTCATCTCTCTGCTAGGTCCCAGAATTACTGCTAATACAATGTTAAACTGCATACATGAAATCAGAAGAGAATTTTATTTATGCAGAGAACCGGCCACCACCTTTAGCTTTTATCTATGTAGAGAACCTGCTACCACCTTTAGCCTTTATCACTCCCAGCAGCTTAGAGGCGTCTCTTACAGTCTTTGGCTGTTATTCTTTGTGAGTTTTCTATGCATATTTTTCTACATAAGTGTAGCATTTTATGAACACAGTTTACATGTTATATTTTTTACAGTTGCTTTTTATTCTCTAGTACATTGCCATTTTCAGTGCCTTACCCACTGCAGACTATCAGTAAAACACAGAACTTCTTAAATTTTTGTTAGCAGTTATTATTTATGCATGATGACAGGCTACATGATGGCATTTTCATATATGTACATAATGCATTTTGATAGAATCCACACCTCTTTAGCCCAGTAAAAGGCAAATACAATGGTATACATCTATAACCCCAGAGTTGGGGCAGATCCCTGGAACTCGATGGGCAGGTAGCCCAGCTACATTGATAATTTCTAGGCTCTGCTACAGAACCTGTCTCAAAGAGTAGGGTGTGGAGAACAGTTGAAGACAACACCCGACCTTGACCTCTGGCCTCCACACATGCATGCACCCACATGTACAAACCAAAGGAACACAAACCCCCCACACAAATACACAGAGACCTGATCTTTATGCTGCTGTGGCAAGATGAATAGTTCTGTGTTTTCCATGACAGACGAGGAATTGACTTTGACAGATTATATGCGTATGTTGGCGGGGAATGCAGGATGTTAGATAATGTGGGACCAGTAAAGACTTCTGTAGTGACACCAAGACCTTCTAATGACTGAGGACCAGATTTCTGTTGTTGTTCCTATAGACAGAACATAAATGAGTCTGCTGCTGAGGCTGAGAAGCATAGTCCAGATGTTAATATGAGGACTGTAACGCTGATACCTCATGGCATAGTTATCTAGAAATAGGGTCTGTGCGTTAAAGAAAATGTGTGAAGCTGGCATAATATAATATAATATAATAAACTTGGAGAAGCTACTTGGTGCTCAGCAACAAATTGAAGCTAGGGGTCTAGAACTCAGGGAGCAAGAGTTTGGGTGTAGTTTCCCCTATAGAAACTTTGGGGGGAAGATGCTGTATGAGAGGCTTCATGAATTCAGCACTACCAGAAAAAATTAGACTAAAGTAGATATATCAAGTCAGGCCAGCACGAAATCGGAAGGAGTGTGAACAGAAGCAACAGACCCCAAGACTGGACTCAGCAGGTGAGGTGGAGTCACTCCAGAAGACAGTGAAGTAGGAAGGGTGACCATGGGTATGAATGGCTAATGACTTGTGGAATTGAAGTTAACATGATTTGAGTAAGTCCATAAACTCTGAGATTAAAATGTTGGCGAGGCCATCCGGTTTGATATTGAGGTAAAATGGGTTGGTGGTGTGATGAGGTGTACGAAGAGAGAGAAGGCCCAGTCCTTGAGCCGGACTCTTTCCTAGGCATGTCAAAGATGACCAGAAGTCCATTAAAAATACTGCATCTGGCTGACTGGCTGTGTACTGTGTTCTCTAATTACTTTAAAACTCAAAGGAAGGAATAGCTTCTGACATGTGTAAAGAATTGTGGGTTGGAAGCATTAATGAAGAACCAGGGTGCTACTAAAACCAGCCAGACGTTCTAGACTATGGGAGCTATGAGAAGAAAATCTTCACTCCATCCCTGATTTAGCTAATTCCAACAACATTCTCTAACAAGGATGAAGCATAGAAATGTGTCTAAACTGCTTTGCCAGAGAATGACACACTCAAGTCCACTCTGGAAAGGTGGAGACTGGGAAAATTGTCCAGTTTAATTAGTAAGTAGGCATTGAGTTCTTATTAGTCAGTATACAATTATTTTACCCACTTTATTGAAAATTGATTTTTTTTCTCATACACTATATCCTGATTAAAGTTTTACCTCTCTCTTTTTCCTCCCAGTTCCTCCCCACATCTCTTCCCATCAGGATCCATTCCCCTCTCTGCCTCCCATTAGAAAAGCACAAGTTTCTAAGATGTAACAACAAAACACATCAAAGTAAAATAAGATAAAACAAAAACCACCAGATGGAAGTTGGACAAGGCAGACCAACAGAATGAAAAGAACCCCAAAAGAAGGCTGAGAATTAGAGACTCACTAGTTCACACACCCAGGAGTCCCATGAAGGGTTCTAAACTGAAAGCCATACTATATTCACAGAGAAACTGGTGCAGACCTATGTGGGCCCTGTGCTTCTTGCTGTTCCAGGCTCTGCGTTCAAATGAGCTTTGCTCAGTTGATTTAGAAACACTTATTCTCCTGTGTCCTCCATCCTCTCTGGCTCTTAAACTCTTTCTGCCTCATCTTCCACTGGGCTCCATGAGGGACTTGTTGGAGACATCCTGTTTAAAATTGTGTGTTGTGTGTTCCAATGTTGTTTGTCTCTCTGTCTCTCTGTGTGTCTGTTCCTCCCCCTTTGCATCTCTCTTATCAGTGTCTGATATGTCTCTATGTCTGGCTGAAGGTCTCTGTATTTGTTCCCATCTGCTGCAGAAGGAGACTTCTCTGATGCTGGCTGAATAAGGCACTGATCTATGAGTATAACAGAATATCATTAAGAGTCATTTTATCACTACTTTTTTAAAGACCAGTAGTATTTGGTTTTACTCTAGAACTCTGGACAATCTAGTCTCTGGTTCTTCATCACCCAGGCAATGTCAAGAATGTGCTCCATCTCATGAAGCATAATTCTTAATAAAGATCATTGGTATAAATGACAAGTCCTCCATTCTGGGAGGTAAGGCCAACGTCACTGGAAGACTCTGAAGCATCATTTTCATATGCTGTTTCTAAACAGTAAGTCAAAAGGGGGAAGGGCATGCACATGTATGTTCAAGTGACTGGAGGCGTGCCCAGTGGTAGATCACTTGCCAACATGTATGAGGCCATGACTTTTATCTTCAGTGCATGCATACACATGGGGGGATAATACAACTTTCCCTTTCTCAAAAATGTTTAAAAGAAAGGGCTTTCAAGTCTTGCCAAAGGGTCATCTAAACTGTATCACTAATTACTTATTGTAGCATGTGTGTGTGTGTGTGCATGTGTGAATATGGTGTAATTGGTGCATATCTCACTATTTTTCTTTCTTGGTTAATATAATTAGGAGCACCTCCCATTAGCCCATTATCCTGACCACTCACCTTTACGTGGCATCTTGACCTTCGGGAAGATCACCTCAGCTTGCTTTAAGAAGTAGTGCTGCAGAAGCGAGACATCTGGAGGGTTGCAGCATCCATAAGCACAGATCTAACCAAAGTGATGGATCAATTAGGGACCCATTTTCAGTTACCAGAGCTTTCAAGTACCAGAGGCTTCCCACTGAAGTCACATCACTGAAATTTTCCTGCTAGAATTAGGAGTTTTTTAAAACCTGGTCCTGACGCTCTGATGTTTATCCCACAGTGTTTTGTTCACTGTGTGTGTGTGCAGGGGGGGGGGGGTTAGATTGTCAACATTACCCAAATCATTCTTCCACTGTCTGATTTATTTGCTTGCAGAAAACACATATACCTGACCTCCTGAGGGAACTGCATATCTCAAATTTGGGTGCCATGATAATCATAACAGTTTGAGAGGAAATGAAATAGGCTATAAAGAGAAAGGAAATGAAATATATAAACTGTTGTATGGTGTCAAGTTCATTTTCAGTACGATATAAAATAATGAAAATGCTTTTCGATAACCTTTGTTGATTTTTATAATGTGAAACACTTTTTATGAAAAAGACAATGAATGTGCTAAACAAAAAAAGTGAAAAAAATATTTCCAGCTTTGACTCCAATTTCTGCATTCTTGCCCATGAGTTTATATCAGAGTTGAATTCTGAGACAGAACAATTTTTAGACAAAAGATTCTTTCCTACCCTATCTTTAAAAAAATTAAACAATTTTTTTAAATCTCAAGTATAAGGGTCTTGTCCTTCATGAGCCAATTCAGTATGGTAGGCAGCAAATACATTTCTCTAATTTTATAGTTATATTTTGAGAATTTAAACTGAGTGACATTGAACATAGCTTTCCCATCACCACTTGGTTTCTCAGATACAAATATGGGATTGTAATGGTCCCCTCTCTCCTCCTCCAGCATACAAACATCCCAAAAGCCTTTGGCAAACTGTTAAGAACTAGGGTATCATTACTGTGGATCTTAGGTATCCAAATGGTCTTCTCCTTCACTAAGGGGAATTAAAGCCTTATAGGACTGAATGTACGTTAGTAACTGGTCTTCTGAAGTTCAAAGGTAAACAGAATATATTCGGCATATCTATCCCCATGCCACCCATTCACTGGAAAATTAAGTTTCTGTTCACAAAGAACTTCCTAGGGCACTAGGAATGATATCAACTCTCAATTTCATTTGGTTTCTGTCTCAAGACTACAACCATCACCTATCAGATAGGAGGGTGCAGACAGGAAAAACAGGGCCTAATAAAGTAGAAACTTAAATGCTCCTCTAAAAAAAAATATGCACTTGTAAACCAGACCTCTGATATCCTGCTCTATGGTCACCATACTTGGGACAAGCAGAATTTAAATGATTCATCCAGAGGACACAGTGTCTATGAGCCAAGACTGCCCACACTGCAGGCATCAGCTGCTAATAAGTTCAGGGATCCCCACAACCACTCTCCAGCTTGAGAGTTTGCTAAACAACTCAAAGAATTGAGAACATTGCCTTTCTAACTATTGTCTCATTGCAGAGAAAAGATAAATTTAAAATTAAGCAAGGAAAGCCAAATGGTCCAGAGTCCAGGAGAGATCTGAATGTGAAGCTGCTCGCCCCTCTTCTGGTCATTGAAGGTGTTATTGCCTCTCTGACCTGAGATGCACAATACACACAGAGGAGCGCATCCAAGGAAGCTGCTTTGTCTAGAATTTAACTGGATCTTAACTGCACATTGCTTGCTTGGCTGTCCTTTAGTCTACAGTCAATTGTGAATGCTCCAAAACATGTTTGAAGTACCACAGTGTGGGCCAAAGTCTCCATCATCAGTCACAATGATGGACCATGCAATGCCCCCATATAAGTAATCTTATTTAGGGACTCACAGATTCTTCCCAGTAAAAGAGAGCAGAGGTCAAACCTCTTTTCTTTGCTATGTATTGAATTATCAAAGAAGCCAAGTTATGCTTGACATTATAGTACACGAATCCTTGCCCAGATCTAATCTCTCATTACGGCAAAGAGACACCTTGCATTTCCTCTAGAGGAATGAGAAATATAGTAGAAGTCCAGGTTTCAAAGACTGTAAGGATAGTACAAAACAAACTTGATTCTTTTTAAGAAGACACAGGTTGGGTGGATAAGGAGGGAATGGCTCTAGGAGGAGCTGGGGGGAAGGGGTGGATGTGATCAAAGCATACTGTGCAAAATTCTCTAAGGACCACTAAAAAGTACACATTGCACAATGTGTACCCATTAGGTTCTCTTATATCCCTAGCTATTTTGTATGTGTACTTTTGAGTGCATGTTCATGCGTATGCGGGTGCATGTATCTGTGGGTATGCATGCATGCTTGTGAGTTTGCCTATGGAGGTCAGAGGACAGTATTAGCCGTTCTTCTTCAGGTGACAGCCACCTTTTTTTTTCTTTTTTTTTTTTTGAGATGGGCAGTAGCACGACAGAGGAGTACAAAACTGAGAGATGCATGGCAGTCAGGAATGCAGTGCAACTGAGGCTCAGACTTGCTTCTTCATGAACTCTTGGTGCCGCAGGAACTGTGGTCCCTGGGTAACTATGGTCCCTGGGTAACTATGGTCCCTTCTAAGAGAAGTGTCCTCTATAACCAGGTTCTACTACACCAAGAAAGTTGGAGGCCAAATTTATGATTAGGAGACAGACTGAAACTGTGTCCAAATGTCACAGGTCTGATGTGATCCCATTTTGTTTACTCGGATAATCCAAGGCAATCTCCCTGGTTTGGGAACATTTGATTAATGCCCCAAGTTCCATTTGTAACATCCTTTTCAGTAGATTAGTTAGTGCTGAGTAACTAAGAGGATGCTACTCTGGAGGTAGAATCATCTTAAAATTTATGATAAATACTAGCTCAGAGCCATATGTAGACCACTGATTTACAGGTTTTTCCATGCCACTGGGGATATTGCATTTCAAAGCCTTACTCTGGAGATAATGTATGGATATCTCCTTATAGCCAAGAAAGGATAAGCCCCAGCTACAGAGACAGTCTGGGATTCTGATTTCCCTGACTTCAACTGCCTTCTTTCCCAGAACGTTTAATGTTTTAACTTATTTGGTTGTGGGCAATCTTTGCATCCTGGCTTTAACAGACCACCAAACTGATGGGTTTATTAATCTACTCAAATAAGCACATTGAATTCTGTGCCACTGAGGCCATTCAGACCCGACTCCCCCCATATCACTGGCACAGGAATTGCACACAGTAAGCATTGACTGACCAAGCCTTTGGAACGCATTAGTTTGAAACGGGCCTTTCTTGGTTCTTTATGTGATGCTTTTTATTTTTCCTGTGAATGAGCATAACCAGTAATCACTTCAGACTTTCCTGCTCTTCAAGTGTTTAAGTGGCAGTGGAAGGATCCCTCAATCATACCTAGGAGTTTGTCTGGGCTGCGCTCATGGCAGTCTATCTTCTTTGGACCAATATGATCCTCTGGTAATATTCCAGCAGAAACCTGGGACCATTGAAACAAACACTTCTGTTGTTGTCAACCTTACTTCAGTCATGACCCCTGCTGATCACCTATAGGGGCCTTGAAGAATACCACTCTAAGACAATCCTAATCATCAATCAAGGACCCTGCTCACCCTCCAACTGACTCTTTCTCAGATCAAGGGGAGCAAGTCCCTGGTGGCTCAGCAGAAAGTCTATGTTGGGTGAAGTCAGTTCTTACATAAGGCCTGTGATTGGTGGGACTGGAAGCTGAGCTAAGATTAATATATAACAAGGAGAAATATTTCTGCAATTCTCCTTGTGTTATTACCACATTGAGCACATAAAATATTCCTCCTGGTTTTGTTATTGCTATTGCATTGACATTGGGGTGGGGTTCCTACCTTTGACTTTCTGAATATCGAATAGATTGAGATAGTAAAATGAACTTGATGCAGTAGAGCACCAGAGACAGGAGTGTGGTAGCTACAGTAGTAGCCATGGCATAAGCAGCAACATGGTTGCTGAAGCATTCTATAGAAGACTTAGAGACAGAGGTAGAGGCAATATGAACAGCAGAGGATAAGCAAGGATGCAGGAGTGTGGGCTCTGGTCACTGAAAAGTGTACAGGGCCTGTCAAAGTTTGGCATCTGAGGGTCTTGACATCCAAGATTGCACAACTAGTTGGCAATGACTGCTTTTCACCACTGCTGATGCTAGCTGCTACCAAAGACTAAAGATTTCCTTAGCTGCCAAGACCACTGACAAGCCATTAAATACATTCTAGAGCAGTAAGCCTCCAACCTAAGACTCTGGAGCTCTAGGAAACTAGCTTCTAAAGCAGGGAAAACCCCGTTTCTAGTTCACAGGCTCAAAGGTATGCACCTCCTAGCATTTCAGCCCAGCCACAAGTCTTGTGCACAAAAGGGCTCAGAGCTACAGATGACAGAAGCAAGTCATTCTAGGTCCTCATAGTTTTCATCTTACACAGCAGAGAGACCCCAAACAGCTGGTAACACAGTTATATGAATAAAGTCCTTCTGACAGAACATTACTTAATTGTGTTGTAAGTCAACATCTCTAGGGCACACTCCCCTGTGTACTCTACAAGTTTTTGTTTTGTTTTTTTAAGGATGACAAAAATATCATACAGCAGTACTGCATACGAGGCATTCCCCGGGTGATGCCTCAGTCACACACACAACTCAAATCTGGTTCTGAGTCCGGAGGGAACACAATGTGTTTTAAAGAGGTCACCGTCCCTTTCAAGAAGCTTGACATGAAGAAGAAGCCATCATAGGTCATTAATGTGAGCAGAGGAAAATGGGCAGCCTCATTTGGCAAAGGAAGCCTGAATTACAGCTGAGCTGAGGTGGCAGAGGGAAACAAGGGCAAGCCGGCACCTCTGCCTGCCAATCAGTTTCCCCGTCCTCAGTCCGTCTGCAATGGCCTTTCTAAAACAGGAGTTGGGATGCAGCCCCTACCTTTCTGTTTGAGCACCAGTTTATCTTGTGGTTGCATGTCACCTGAAGTTACCCAGGGAGTGTGTCTTTAGAATCCATTTTCCAATTTAATATAATTGAAATCAGCACAGTCCAGTGGCCGGTTCAGATCTCAGTCTCTGAGCAATCTGCTTCCCTTATAGACTGCTCAGATTCCCTTTCCCTCCTGAGAATACGCTGTAAGGAAAGTAACAAGCCCAATACCCCAAGGTGAGATTAAGGAAGGAAACTCAGGAAGGCAGGGTTTTCTGCTGATAAAGTGACGGGCAGATCTGGAGACGTTAACATCCTTTGTGTCCTCATTTCTGCTCCACTTTAGGCAGATTCAGCACATCATCATTAGAAATCACCCATGGCCATGTTTGGGTCACTAAATGTGAGAAAATGCTTTCTGTGATTGCTAATCTACACATTTCTTGATACATCTGTATGGCAGATAAAAATGGCCTGAGACTGGCGGTCATCATATTCACCAGCTGCTAGAACAATGCACCGCTGTTAAAGATGAAAACATGAAATGTAGAAACATATACTCACCCCTCCACTTTGTCTGCAGCAACTCGTTGGAATTGAAAATCAGTATAAATCCCTAGTGAAAAGACAGAGCCATATGAAATTCTAAGCATTCTGAATGGCAAATGCCAAGTCTCATTGTCTGCATTTGAAAGTGGATACTAAGCATTTTGAAGCAAGCTTCATTGCCTGCAATGGAGGGGTTTAGTCTGAACATTTTATGGTGTTTGGCACATACTTGTTAATGAATAAATTCTTGTCAGATACACAATTACGTAGATGGAGAATGGTATCATTATAAAAAGTCAAAGGTGAGTTATCTAAACCAGGAGAAATTTGTTGTGCTGAGTGGTGGTGACAGTGGTGATTGTAGTGATTTCTTTTCCCCCTTCAAACTGTACCTGCTTCCTCTCTGTAAGGGCCATGCTGATGAACCACAAGAGCAGAAGAAAGTTGAAACTACTGACCCACAGATACTTTAGGATGTTACTTTCTATGTAAGACCTACTCTACCATTCACACCTATAAACCATTACCTTCTCTCTCTTCAGGCATCTTCAAGATTTCCTTAAATTAAATGATTACCAATTCAGAGCACCCTTTCTTGCTAAATATGTCTAAGTTTCTTTGTCAGAAATTTTATGTTTTTATGCTCTTTCATATTTCTCTCCTCCTCTTGCCTGTTGTTAGCTTCCATTTTGGGTTTGAGTACTATTTTCAAACATTTTTCCAGTTTATAAAAAGAATTATTTTATTTCCATAAACAGTGTTTTAATGCTATAGCTACATAAACAGACACTAGAGGACTTGATTCAGACTGGAACTGAAGATTCCAGGGTCCTCTTTTTCCCCACATGTGCAGGTTTACAAACGTTTAAAGCAACATCCATAATGCACTCCTATCCAGTGTCACATTCTCCATTTGTCTTGGAAGCTTACAAATTTATTTGTTCTTTGAAGCAAGGCTTTCCCTGTCATATTGCTTACTCTGAGAATATTTGAGAGTTCCTCTGCCTGCTCATCATCTTAGGTTTCCCTCTATGATTCCCAATCCTCTGCCCCACCCCACCCCCAGTGACTGATGGAGGACAAACCCAAGCCTCTTACCTGCTGGCTTTGTGATTTTCTTCAGTACTCCATTCTGATGTGGAAGCATCTAGAGAGTTGTATGCCCTTCCAGGGCTCCCCAGATCTGTGGAATCCTTTTCAGTGTTTGCTGTTGTGTTTCTGGGAGGAAAGTATTTGTCAAGACCCTTACCCAAGTCTGTGCTTCCCTTTAGTGCAATTCTTTTCGAGAGTGGGTAACTACACTGATCTCACCTCATTACGTGACTGAGTAGGTTAAGGAAACCCAAATAAAAGCGGTTTTGTTCCTCGAGTTTGTTTGTGTTATTGTTGTTGTTTCTTTTGTGGTATTTGATGCTAATAACTATACGTGTTTTCCCAACATTTATTTCGTGGACTAAAAGGTAGTTCTTCACTACAGATTACATTCCTATTTGTATTTAGTCTACAGATAGTGGGAACCTAGAGCAAACTGCTGGTGGTTAAGACAAAATCTTATAGGATTCAAATCTGTGCAATCCCCAAATGTAGATGAGTATTTAAATAACAGCACAATCAGGCCTTTGGTTGTAGTCAGTTTCTATTTAAGATTCCAGCTTCTTCATTTGGGGTTACTGCGTGCTAATTACTGACAGTTATATACCTGAGTGTTTATATGTGCATCTGATATTATATCTATTCTGTTGCATTTTTAGTGTTAACACTGAGCTGGTGATTTTCCTAGTTTTTCCTTTAATAGGAAACACTTAGCTAAAACTCTGGGTTCCTTGTAAGCAGCCATACCTTTTTTAACATCTTGAAAAATTCTTACTCTGTAAAACTCTGTAGCACATTAGGCAGCCGTGGTGTCTCAGAATAAACTCATCAAGGCTACTCTTTTCAGACTTACACCTCTGGGATCATCTACTTGACACACAGAATATCTCTGAACATGTTTTGTGCTTGTGCGCATGTCCTGTATTTGTGATGGAATAAAACAAAAATATAATACACACCACAAAACACATTCTAAACATATTCTTTTCCTTCTTATTTGAAGTACAAAGTCATAAAATATCTGAAATTGGTAGAAAAAAAAATGAGCTCCATCTGTCATAATCCCAGCTGTAAGATCCTTAGGTGCAGCCATTCTACGTTAGAAGAATGGAGAACAGATAGGTAAGTTAACATAAATAGAATCGCTTAAATAAAAAAGTTAAATAACACATGTTAATTCCTCCCATGATGGTTTTTGCATCAGAAATTCATAACAAGAACTGTTGCTGTCTAAAGGGTACCTGAACACGCCATGAACATTCTATAGATCAGAGCTCAATGAAGTAAGAGTGAGTAATAGCCACTGACTGGAGAAACTTGTGGAATAAATCTATTTAATTGCATCTTTAGGGCGAGCTTTGCTTCCGGGTGGGGGAGCAGAGCTGAGTGCCCCATCACAGACCCAATCTCACCAGCGTCAGTGAGCTCTGTGAGTTGTCTCTATGGGTTGTAAATTGGATCCCCTCAGTGACCAGTTAATGTTTTCTGTATTTACGGCAGAATTTCTGTTTTTTACAGCCACCAGGGCACTTTGGCAACATAAAAATTTAAAAATAATTTTTAGCAATCATACCGTGCCAATTTTTTATAGTTAAAGGGGCTCATTTAAATTGGAAAACCTGCTAGTCTGAAATTTTCATCTGAAGGATTACCACCAGCCTGAGTTCCTTGTCTGATGAGGGTTTCACATGGCTTATCTAATGTGAAATCTCCATGTGGTATATAGTTTCATTAAACGGTGATCAAGAATACATTAGTTCAAAACAAGAAAAGGCAATGGAGCTTAATCCGCCAGGCATCTTGGCGCAACAACTTTGAAAGAGTTAGTGAAGTGAAACAATTTGAGAATTAAAAGTCTCCCACTTATACCAGTCTCCTGTCAGGAGCCTAAAAGTCAGCCTTTTTCTGTTTTCTGTTTGTGTTCTAAAGAGAGAGAGAGACAGAGACAGAGAGACAGAGGGAGACACAGAGAGAGACAGAGAGAGAGATTGCCTTGTAACAATATTTTGAATGCTGAAAAGACAATAGAAATGCATATATGAGTGAAATTTACCTAATCCATTAAAAAATAGATTTATCAAGATGAAAAGATAAAGTAGCTGATAGAAGCACTGAATCCTTTAGGAAAAAAAAACACAGGAGAAACAATTATTAGTACAATATAAGGAAAACAGATTTATGAGGTTCATAAATATGGTGCATACTTGAGTTCTATAAACAGTGGTATGACAGCATCCTACTAAGGCATTATCATTAAAGCAGGCAGGTGTTCATAACACAAATGGACTATTTGAACAAGCTTTGATATGATTGTATGATTTATACATTAATATGCTAAGAGTGTTAATTGTTTTACATTTTAATGTATATAAATCAATAATGTTGATGGCTTTATTGGTAATCTTTTTATATTGGTAATCTAATATATATTAGAACATAGTTTAGGATGACAGTATACCAGTATATATAAAATTCATCTAATACATAGTATCTAACATTGGCAGTCAGACAATGCATACATTCCTTTGATCTACCTAATCATTTTCTCCCATTAGCACTTGATGAAAAATGTATTAGCTTATGTCAAGAAATCTCTAGTCCCAGGACAAAAGATTTGAAAGAACTCTCATATGCTACAGCATAAAGTGAAGCAAGGGATTTTTTTTTAGAATGGTTACTTCTAATATATTTTAAATAAAGGTTAGACAAGTTATTTGATTGGATTAAGTAGGAAAAAGACAAATTTATAATTTAATTCTTCATAATTTTATTATAGTACATTAAAAAATTACAATGACTCAAATTGAACAGTTCAGCTTCTGGAAACGCCTGCCACTAAATACTGATATTTCCCCCTTGATTTTGAGCTTGTATTTAGAGATATTGTAAAGTACCCACACCCACTCCATTTCTCAACCCACACAGTTCAGCCTTAATCCTGAAGGACCTGTGTCTAGTGCTGTAAAGATATTTCAGGTTCTGTGTTATTTAATCTGAGTTCTCTTGTGAAAAGTGATGTACCCCATGATAAAACTGAGTTATAAACATATTTTAAACCCTCAAATAATACATGTTGGCTATTTCATACCTCTGTGTTTGCCTGCTTGTGGAAAGGACACACCCCACATTCCTGTCTCCCTCTATGCTCCCTTCATATGTAGGCTTCCGATTTTGAGTTTTATTGTTGTTATACGTGTGGTTTTTATAATGTTCCTTCATCATCCGCCGAGGTGTTTGTAGCTAATGCATGTTATAGCTTAGCGATCCCATGAGCACGTCTTGGCATGTCATACATATCTTATCTTCCCCAGTTTGCTGCCGGGTAGCCTGTTAGAGAAATTAATGAAGTTCATATAGTTGGCAGCACAGCTAGCCACAGAATTTGGGCACTCCCTAAATTCAATCAGAATCTAGATAAAACACGGGTTCTATTAATGTATGGGTGCTGTTATACCCCTATTAATATAGTTGAAAGCCGTCAAGCACTAGTGATTCTCAGAAACATAAAAAAAGTTTGTATTAAAAATCACTGAGCAGTACAAGAATGGGAACAATACATATAAATTAAACTCAGTGCCCAACTTTAGAAAACAACCTCCAATATAAAAGATGGCCTGTGTCTGCAGCATATTCCTCGCCGCAGTAAATGCAAGATTTTCAGCAGGGGTTTGCAAACCATTAGTACTTACTCTATGATTGTTTTCTTTTGGTTAAAGGATAAAGATTTTTTTATGAACCACAAACCCTGCTGTACTTTTATTTTCCCAGTTGTAGGGGGCTGTTTTAAAGAAAGTTAGTGGTAAGAATGGTGGTATTTACTGTGGCCTGCGTCTGTCTGTTCACAGCTGAGCACCTCTCTTGTGTATCCACTGACAAATGACGATCACGTCATCATTTATCTTATGACAAATAGCAGATCCAGCCACAAACTGCTGGCCGTAGCAAACTTACAGGATGAAGTTCTTTATTGTTTATGGTTTCTGGGTTGATGTATTCATGCCTTGTTTATTTGTGAAATGAGCAAAAATCAGTAAGCAGGCATGAACAGAAATGTGGCCACGCAATCAATTGTAGTTCTTTTTTTCCTCCAGTCTTCCAAGGACCTTACAAGGAAAATTCGCTGAACTAGGTCTAAGCTGTAAGCTGCCTTTAGAAAGAAAAGTCATTAGAGGATGCATCAAATTGTGACATTATGCCCTTAAGCCAAAATAACACTGAATGGAGTTCCTACCTCGCATTAACCTCCAGAAAAGGGTCTTAAATTTGATAGCAAGCTATTGTCATAGACAAGTGGCATAGGCCAAGAGTAGAAGGGAATTACCCTACTATACTCTCAATCTCAGCAACGCGATGAAGTTCTTACCCTTTGTTTCATACAAAGAAAATTTGCAACTTGACTTTGTGCATCCAGGTGCACTCTACCTGAATCCCATGCACCAACTGTGTCCGTGTTGTGTGGATTCTCAGCGTTATCATTCATGTAGCTCCTATGATTGATACATAGGAAGGATTAGTCAGTCACATACTAAATCACGTTAGACACTGAGCTCAAGCGGTTCCCCAGGAGTCTCTAAGCACCTGCCAGGACACACTCAAAGCTGGAACATGGGATTCTGAACAACGACATGCATCTAAATTAACCATAAAAGCACAGTAAAAAGATGAAAATCAATGCAACTTCTTTAGATCTCTGTCTCTGAGAAAACCTGTGTGACATTTTATTAACAGCACAACTTTAACATGTTTATGACGTTACCCTGATGCTAGAGAAATGTATCACAATTATTGATCAATCACTAATAAGTATAGCATGCTAAAAAGCATTAACTCCAATGGTAAGATTTTCTTCCCCCTTTATTTCAGAGTAAACAGAAAATAAAGAAGCATCTTTCTATATTTGAATATGAAAAATAAGGTTCCTATGTAGTATATACAATAAAAATTTCATGTCTGGGTTGTTGGCTGCTATCAGCTGAGTGAAATAACCCAAACAAGACTGTATAAGATCCAAAACTCAGTAGGGAAAAGCCGTCCTCAAAGGCTTCACAAATCATGGTCTCATTTGCTGAAATTCAGATAATTGCTTTCCATTCATATTCTTAAATGCTTCACATAAAACTACTTGATACATGATATCAAACTAACATGCATGATTTTACCTTAGTATGAGTAGCCTTTAATCAATTATTCACATGGCCCATGGTTTTGTATAATAAAAATACTAGGAACTTATATGAACCATGTTTATAATCATTTATGTACAGAAAAGTTTTCTTTTAAAACAAGAACTGCGGCGAACTTCTCGACCAGCGAGAAAGAACAACCACCACACGAGGATTCTTCTCAGATCACGCTTTAATGGAGTGCTCTTGGTTGAGGGAGAGCAGGAAGCGAGGGACCCCGAGAGCACTAAAGCAGCTGCTTATATAGGGAGTAGGCACACGGGTCGCCCTGTGATTGGCTGCCACCATCAGCTGACACTAGACTGCATCAGGATAGTCCCAAGGACTCTAAACCATCGCGCATGCGGGAAGCGGGGAACACGCAGCTCCCAAAGGCATAGCCAAATATGGAGTTGTTTATTTCCAACAAGACAGGATGTTGGCGCCATCTTGTAATGGCGATCCTGTCCGGCTCCCTGCAAAGAACAAAACCAAAACCAACTTTCTCTGTCCAGTTAATATCAGTGAGGTTTGTTGATTGGTGGTATTAAAACTAATATTCCAATTGGATGTGAAAGTTGGAGGTTCAGGACAAGCTGCTACACAGATCTGAGATTTGCATATGCTCTCTTCTTGGCTCATCGGAGGTGAATGACAGTTCCTTCTGCACACAGCTATAGGACAGTCTTGATGCAGTTATTTACATGAACAATTTGATTGGTAAACATTGCTCCTACCTCGCATAAAAAGACTTACTTGGGGTACATTTCTTTTGTGTTACAACAGTAAGTAAAATAGAAGTAAAAAACTATATACAGATGGAACTTGGTCAAATAATTCACTGAGAAGGCAAATCACCTATGAGTTGTGATTATTTAGCAAATATGTTAGCTGAAATTACTCTAAAATAGAGAAATCACCAAGGAGTTGCAATTTATAATTAAAACAGTAATATTTGAATTAATTTCATGTTCTTTTCTTTAAATACCTTTGTTTTTACAAAGCTGCAATGATTGCATATTTAGTATCGTATGCATTTTAACTTAGTAGATAATTTCTACACTGTTACAAATTCTTCAAGAATATCTACACATCTATATCTAAATCAAATATATAGATATTGATAGATATTTGAGTGCTTTAATAGCTGTGATTGTCTTGTCAGCTTGGTAGGACTTAGGACAATCTAGAGTACACGGTCAGATATATTTCTAGGTGTGTCTGTGTGTATATTTCCAGAGATTTACTAAGTGTAAATAGCACCATTCAGTGGGTTTGCCACAGACTAAGTAACTGGGTGGAGGCGGGGAGTAAGCAGAGAGCACCCACCATCTTTTCTCTCTGTCTCCTCTTCATCATGGAGTGAGTCGCTCTGCTCCAAACCTCTCAGATCAACAAATCTCCCCTCCTGTGAGTTGTTTATTCAGCCTTCCTGCTTCACCAGTGGCAACAGCAGCCTAGTAGTCCAGTGGAGACCATGAGTGCCCAGTGCTCTTGGTTGAGTAACAAGCCTGGATAGAGTTGAAGCTTGACTAGGAAGTTACTATGACCTTGACTCAGGTTGCATACCATTTACAATTCAGACAGAAAAAAACAAGTAAGGAAGATACCAGTTCAAGTGATAAATGTGTGAAAAACAGTTCAGAAACTACATAGAACAAAACAGAGGGCCAAGGTGTGTTTTTCTAAGATGGCTTTGGCCTAAATTTTTATTTTAAACTGGAAGACTGCGTAGGAGCTATCCATGGTCTTAAAAGGAGTAAGAAAAAATTTGGATAGTATTTTTTGAAAGAGGAAACAGGACATGTCAAAAAAAGGTGAATTTCTGAATAGGTAAGCCTAACAAAACAAATGAAACCTGTGTATGCAAGCATTGTGGGAGGCTGAGGAGTTTGAATATTGTCTTGAAAGAACAGAGGAGCAAGTGATGAAGTTTGATATGTTAATGGTTCAAACAGTTTTAATTCCTTTTAAGGGAGTATCTATGGCAGTAACATAAAATTGAATTTTGGTATGTAAAAGCTTGGAGTTGAAACTAAAGGGAAGGATTCTCCATAGTTCCAGGCCCGCAGTAGTGGGTGTGTGTGTGTGTGTGTGTGTGTGTGTGTGTGTGAGAGAGAGAGAGAGAGAGAGAGAGAGAGAGAGAGAGAGAGAGAGGTGTTTGATGGTAATAAATTAATGGAACATGGTGAAACCTTGATTATTCATTGACTGTAAGAGTCATTGAGATTGAGAAATTCTAAGTTCTAGGTTTCTAGGCTGTGAGACTGCTTAAGTTGGGGCACCTTCTATTAGGAGGAAGAAAAGTATAAAAGAAAGGAATTCAGTCTTGGAAATATTGAATGTGTTGACTGTGTCACCCACACGATCACAGAAGTACCGCAGTAGGTCTGCAAGTCCAAACAAAAGGAATTGTTGTAAAGATCCAGAAAACATTTTCCTATTGACTTATTAAAATATCAACTGAATGTATACTGAGAGGTAAGAGCAGATGGTTACGGTCTGGCAATATGTGAGACCTTAAGAATTTCATGACCTTGTAATAAACTGGGGCCTGAAAGATTACATGAAAACTTGAAAACAAGCAGAATGACTGTAACGTTCAAAGCATGGTTTGCACAGGAAAAAAAGATGTGGTCACAGATGACAAATACTGCAGGAAAACAAATGAATTTAGGGCTAATTCATCTGGATGGTGGAGAAAGAAGCCATATTTCATTGAGCTGATGAGAAATTAAGAGCACAAATTTGGTATAGATTATTCTTCCCAAAAAACACAGCATGTCAGGAAATGTTGAATTTGTAGATAGAGCATAGGAAGGTGTTTGGTTTTTGTTGTTGTTGTTGTTGTTGTTTGTTTTGCTTTGCTTTGCTTTGCTTTGCTTTGCTTTGCTTTGCTTTGCTTTGCTTTGCTTTGCTTTGGTTCGTGGGATCACCTGAGTATCCTTATCTTCCCAGAAGGAAAGTCTAACAAAAGAGAAGTTCTTTTTCTAAGAACAAATGAGAGCTTTAGGAAGCCAAGTGCCTAAGGATGTAGAATAAAATAGGACTACACAGAGCCCTGGTGTGAATGCCAGCCTTCAATAGAAGGATCTTAAATGCAGGAAAGGGAAGGGGGGTGTGGAAGCAGATGAGTTCTCTTTTGAGATCCATTATTATTTTTATTGTTGTGTACGTACGTGTTTCTGTCTTGCATATACATGTGTGTGAGTTGGGAAAGGAGCTGCAGATACCAGAAAAAGGTATCAGATTCCTTCCCATTAGAGCTACAGGAAGGTGTGGGCTCCCTAAGAGGGACACTGGGAACTGAGCTGGGGTCCTCTGGTAAAAGCAGAGCTTTCCTAACTGCTGAGCTGTCTTTCCAGCTCCCATTTGTTTAAGGTTTATTTTTACTTCAAGCAGACGACTCTAAGCAGGGCGACAGAAAGAACATCCTAGTGAGGCTATGAGTTTGGTGAATAGATTGGTACTGAAAAATTTGCAAGAGATGTAGCTGGGGACCCATTAAAGAAGACAATTACAAACCTTGAATTTTTAATAGCATTGGAAGGTTACTTTGGCCCAGTAAATGTAAAATAAAGCCTTTTTTATTAAAATAATCCAGAGTTTAAGTTTGATGTGACTGCAAGGGATCTAAACACAAATGAGAGGCAGATGTATATTGAGGTCAGCAAATAAATACTCAGAATAGGGTTGTTAGTGTCTGAAGGTTGGACAATAAAAGAACACAACAGGTACTACTGTTTGGGCAAACACAAAGATAAAAATATGTGACATTTTTAGCCAAATACTGGAGGACCCATTCCTTCCAGAGAAAGAAAAATTGAAAATCATATTGAAATCTGTTGTAATAAGAGTGGCGGGGCTGCGTCCCCAGCACCCCAGCCGCTTGGCTAGCTTTACCCGAAATAATTACACGAACACTGTATTCTTTTAAGCACTGCTTGGCCCATTTTTATCTAGCCTCTTTTAGGCTAACTCTCGCACCTGGACTAGCCCATCTCTAATAATCTGCTGTAGCCCACAAGGTGGCTTACCAGGGAGATTCTAGCCTATGTCCATCCTGGGTTGGAGCTTCATCGCATGTGCCTCAGAGAGCAGAGCTCTCGCCTCTGCCTGCAAGAGTGGAGCATCGTGTCTCTCTGAGGCTTCTGCCCCTGAGAGGAGAGCTGTCGAGTCTGACCTCACTTCCTCTTCCTCCCAGCATTCTGCTCCGTTCACTCCTCCCACCTACGTTCTAACCTATCAAGGCAAGCAGCTTCTTTATTTAATTAACCAATGACCTTCCTCCATCAGAAATCCTCAATGTGGAAGCTGTTGTGACCAAATTCAGGAAGCTAAGGGAGATAGATGATGAGTTCAAAGGCAAACTAATTCATATAATAATACTCTGACAGAAAAAAAAAAGCCTGGGGAGGGAAGAGAGTAGTTAAGGGAGATGGTAGAAGAGAGAAAGAAAGTGAAGAGTAAAAAATGGCAAAGGAAAGAAAGAGGAAGAAAAGGAAGCAATGACAGAGAAGCTGAGGGCTTCCTGCAGATTTCCTCTTAAAGCCATTCCCTGTGAGAAAGTGAGAGTTGGGTCCCTGAAGGGGAAACGAACCAAAACAGGAATCGAAGAACAAGATGAAACAGCGTTGCTAGAATCTCAGAAACGAGGCCTTCGAAGAGAGCACAGTACAGTAGTAGGCAAGGGTAGGTACAGAGACAGGCACTGAAGTCGGAGGAGGTGGTGGAACTGAGAATACCTGATCCGAGGCCAGCCAGGCACGTTCTCAGGAGAGCGTGAAATCAGAGGCAAGGAAGTGTGCACAAAGCCTTCGTTGGAATTTATAAATTAAAAGCTGGAATAATGACTTTCTGGAAAAAAAAAAACAAGGAAAAGGAATACTGAAATGTCAAGAGACCCACGGGGCATGGAAGGGCAGTGGTGGATTTTTAAGTGTAAAGATTAGGCCAAAGCATGCAGACATAAATTGTTTGTCATTGCCTTTGTTCTTACTAATGTAGGAGTAAGTTGTGGGGGTAGGCGGCCAATAAAAACTCTGGAAGGAGGAATCATAGTTGCTACCACTCAATCTAGCTTTAGAACAAGATGAAGATGGGAAAATTGAGACTCAGGGGGTTGATTTCAGAAGGAACAAACACACAAAAAAAAAAACAAATAAGAAGCTACAGGAAAATGGAACGAGAGTCACACTGTTCTCCACTGATTGATAATGTAACCTTGTTCTACAGCTTGTCTTTGTTCTATTCCTGATGTCCTCACCCTTCCTCCTACCTCTCTATGCACACTTCCTGTGAGCCTCTATCTACCTGTCAACGAAGACTGCTCTTTCGTTTCCAGGCTGCCCAGACCCACACAATCACACAGAAACTCTATTAATTACAACACTGTTTGGCCAATGACTCAGGCACATTTCTAACTAGCTCTCACACCTTGAATTAACCCATTTCTATTAATTGCATATTGCCATGAGGCTGTGAATTACCAGGCAAGGTTTCTAAGGTTCCAGTGTGTCCTGCTTCAGCACCTACCTGACGTCTCCTGACTCCACCTGTTTTCTCTCTTTCTATGTCTCTGTTCAGATTTCCCACCTGAGTTGCTCTGTTAAGCCATTGGACGAAACAGCTTCTTTATTAACCAATGGTAGTAAAACATGTTCATAGCATACAGAGAAGAAAACCACATCATCTACCTGTGAACACACACTTGAGAGACCAGAGCTCAGTAGACCTATCCCCAAGCATTCTAAGACTTGTACTTATGAGATCCTGAAAGATTCATTTTGTTTCTATGGATCTCAGAAACATGACAGCAATTCAGGAGTAGCAACGAGAGTGCAGAGGCCATATCTCTTGTTCCATTGTTTCATCCTTCTGTAACTTCAGAATAAGATAGATAGATAGGTAGGTAGATAGATAGATAGATAGATGATAGATAGATAGATAGATAGATAGATAGATAGATAGATAGATAGATAGATAGATAGATAGATAGATAGATAGATAATACATGGACATAGGAGATATTACCAAATCACTGTCGGATACGCTGAAGAAAACTCTAGAGGATGGAAGTTTCTGATACAGGAAGAATACATACGGCACAAACCAGGTAGAGATAGGAAAGAAGTAGGAAGAAGTGGGAATAAAATGTGCTCTATACATTGAAATAAAGTTTGTACTAAAGAAAGGTGTGGAGCAGAAGAGAATGTGTTTAGTGCAAGAGTCAAGCCTCAGATGCTGTTCTGACAGAACAAAAAAAAAAAAAAAACCAAGTTCCTCTGAGGGAGTGTATGCTAAGGATAGCATGTTGTCTTCATCTATCACTTTATCCAGGTATTTACTTATTTGTTTATAAATACATACATAGTGGTTTTTTAAGACAGAGTTTCTCTGTGTATCCCTGGCTATTGTACGACTTCCTCTGTAGACCAGGCTGGCCTCAAACTCACAGAGATCCTCCTGCCTCTCCTCCTGAGTGCTCCAATTTAAGGCATGCACCACCACTGCTGGCCTTTACCCAGTTTCTACAGAAAGCCACAGTATTCAGAGTTGTGAAATCCTTGGTGAAAGTTTAATACACTACATTTTAATAATAATAAAATATAATAATAATAGCAATAATAAATAAAAAACCTGCATAGATCATAGACCTCAGGAGAAAGAGAAGACAATGAACTCATGTATTTTATTTCAGAAAAGAATGCAAAGAGACAGATTTGAACCAAAAGACCCTTATGAAGATTGGCTTGATAGGGATTTCCATTCAAGAAGCATGTTTGCAAATTATTAACAATCTTGAACTTTTTTTTGCAAAGAGAGTAATACTAAAGCTTATTGCTATTAAGGAAATATTTTTTTAAAAAAAACTATAACTCAGATTTTTAATTGTATTTCCCAGAGTTAATGTTTTATTTTGTGATTATTAAAATGGAAAAACAAACTTTAAAATGTACCCACCAAAGAGATTCACCCTATTAAGTCATAACAGTGAATGTGAAGCATGTATGTCATGGGTTTCACAGTCTACTCTGACATCTTTTTTCAAGCTTCCTAAACAGAGCATTGACACAGGTGGGTCTCTGACACGGGGCTTGTTGAACTCCCTGGAATCTCATTCATACTGGCCCTCTCCCCATTCTGCACCATGGACGAGCTACTACATGATACAGATGCCCAGGGGGAAGCCCAGAAGGACACCATCATTGTACTTAATGAATTTCATGGCTGGTCCCTGCTTTAAGGATGAGACAGCTGGTATAAGTGGCTAAAAAGACTGAGGTCTTGTTTGTTATTAATATTTGATGATGAATGTCTTCATATAGTAATCAACAGAGGTGGTCCCTAAACTACTTCAAGCAATGGCTCTCAACTTTGCTATTGCTGAGACCCCTTAATACAGTTCCTTGCCTTGTGGTGAAGCCCCAACCCTAAAATTATTTTTGTTGTTACTTCATCCCTGTCATTTTACTACTGTTATGAATCATAATGTAAATAATACCTTTGTTTTCTAACAGTCTTATGTGACCCCTGTGAAAGGGCCATTCGACCCTCAAAGGGGTTGCTACCCACAGATTGAGAACCACTGGCCTGAAGGCTCTAAATCACATTCAAAAACTGAATCAAGAATGCTAATGCTGCTTTCCATAAACATTATATCATTACGTATCCCCATGTGACACAGAAAGAATATGGTTAAGCTATTCTGAAGACACATGGAACCAGGAAACACCGCACTGCTACCCAGCCTCTAAAATAAGGATTTTTAAAGCTGAAGGCTGAAATCTGATAGAAGGAACGTAAGAACTGGTTGATTCAACAACCTGTCTGCATTGTTTCAGTGTGAACCTGGCCTGATTATTCCTGTCAACCTCCTAATTCTTGGTTTTGGGTAATAGACCAAGAAAAAGTTGTTAAAGAGTGACAGTTGAAGCTAGTGATGTGAGACCCGGGCTTTTGCCTCCTGGTTCTAGAAGCAGAATTTTTCCCAGTGACCCCCTGCATTCTGCACTTCCACAGTCTTTAAACATTTCCAACCAGCCAAATTTTTCTATTATCAAAAATCAGTTAACTGCATGGTTTACTCGGGCTGATCTCCCTAGCTTAAATCTCCCAGTGAAATGTAGCCCTAAGAGGAATGAATTGTTAAATTAGCTGAAATTGCACTTTTGAGAAGCTGAAACAGGTGTGATTTGAATGCACATTGTACTTGGATTTTAATGCCTGATGGAGAAAGAAACCTGAGCAATGAAAAAGAATGTACTCCTTGCAAATTTCCTTAGGTTACCCACAGTTTCAGATTTGTGGGTGCAATGGCCTGCCTGCCCTGTTACAATGGTTTGAAATGAAAATGCCTCTATATACCATACAACGTCCACCACTTGTCATTTGAGAGGAAAGTGACCATTTCCCCTTCTAAGACAACATTCTCATTTGCTCTAAATATACTAAACTGTAACTCCAATACCCGCAACTGGATGTTGCCTGCAAATGTGATAAACACAAAGTAAACATTTGAGTAGATGAATTGTATCTCTAAATTTCATTTCTGTATTTATTAAAATACATTAGCTCAATTAAATGCTCTTCATTTGACACCGTTGCAGTCAGTAATTAACAACAAATTTGTTACGTCACCTTAGCAGCTCTGAGACATGGCAGTATGACAGCTGTGTTCCCAACTTGCATGCCAAATGGTGTTGCTTGTGCTGGTCTATTTTATATTGATCCCATGTTTTGGATTCTTTTTCTAAAACTTATTTTTAATATTTAAACTATCGTATGTAAATATATTTTAAAACTCTGGGCTTTTTCTTTAAAGAAAAAGCTTTCTTATCAGAAAGTTATCAGTTTATCAGTTCCTACTTGTCTATTGTTAAATTTGTCATCTTAGCCATCATTTCTTTTTTCTTTTTTTTTTTTTTTTTTTTTTTGGTTTTTTGAGACAGGGTTTCTCTGTGGCTTTGGAGCCTGTCCTGGAGTGCTCTGTAGACCAGGTTGGTCTCGAACTCACAGAGATCCGCCTGCCTCTGCCTCCCAAATGCTGGGATTAAAGGCGTGCTCCACCATCGCCCGGCTTATTTCTCAAAGCTGCTAGTGTTCTATCAGATCCTCCTGGGAAAGGAGGGCAGGCAAGATGTCTAACAATTTTGAAATAATATCCAATCATCTGAAATTTCTCAAGCAACACAGGTTGCAGCTACTGAGGGAATAGCGAAGACAAGCAATAATCGCTATTGAAGCTCGCATTGATTTCCTCATGGCCTTGACCTTCCCCAGCCTTGTCAGTTAAGAATTTACTTGGTTTTGTAGTCAATATTAACTACATTAAACTTAAAAATTTGGGTCTCTTGATATCCTCTATGATAAAATAATATATAACAAGCATCTACCATCTCCAGGAAAAACGCTTTTAGGATATTTGGATTCTTGAATTGAACTAACCATATTTTTAGAAAAATATCACTTTTAGTTAGATCAAGTAGAAGAAACGCTCTGGTTATTCATGCTCAACTCTTTATTATACACTGTCTTAAAATGTAATAAAATGGACCTGCCATTTTAAAGAAACAAACTATATTTGTTACCCTTGGAACAAATGAAGGGTTTGTGTGAAAACTAGAATTTAGAATTGCTTGTAAATGCAATGATTGTTTTTCAAAAATTAAATAATAATAACATATGTATGATACTGAAAAGCACAATTGTATATTCCACAAAAAGATACATATGCCACCATTTCAGAGATTTGTGCAAGAGCATAGGCTTGTCATGCTCAAGACCTTGAACTTAATCTTTAGATTTAAATTATTAAAAAAGAGATTTTTCATAGTTCCATAATCTAATATTTTCAAAAATGACCAATAAATGGCAGTGCCCATGGACTTTGTCTAACAGCTTTTTTATAGAAATTATTTCATAGTGCAAATTGAAAAACAATTCAAGAAGTTGCAACTTTCTGAGTTTTAGTGTAATAGCAAAAAAAGTGTTATCAGAAAAAATTATCTGAGAAATACATGAAGATGATCCTCCTATTTTCAGGTATGCATATATATAATATGCATGTGAAATTATGTTTTTTCATTACTATGACCAAAGTGACAGAAAATCTAAACTTTTGTGGAAACAAATAAGAGAATCCATTATAGGCTTGGAAAAGGTACAAGAATGCTACTATTGTTAAAAATAGTTATTTTCATAAGCATCTGTTATGTAGTGGTGTTATTTGTAATGAATTACATTATTTTGTTTCTTAGTTTTTATTTCCAGAGTGGTAGATAAAGAGAATTCACATAATCAAAAGCCCTTTGGGCTCCTGAAGGGTGGACCCCAAGGACAAAATGTTTTGAGGCAGAGACAAACTTTGCTCTTGTTGGAAAAAGGCTTAGATCTTTTTTACTTTTTACTCCAAGTGATTAGTTTTGACTATAATAATGACTTGTTTTTCTAATGAAATGCAAATTACTTCATTGTAGGATAGGTATAGCATTTCATTAATGTCAAAATTCTTGAAAAGAGTAGTAAATACCTGAATTGATTGACTGCATATGGAATATGATTGTTCCAGGCAGTTGTCTCTTTTCTCTTTTTCATCTAGTACCTGAATTTTTAGTAATAGTTGATAAGCAAAACCTCTCATAATGAGAGAATTGAAACTACCCAAGCTCAGGCCACCTACACTTCCTGAGGACCCCCTGCATTAGTTAAGAACCTTTGGTTCCCCTGCCTATGCCTACCTACTCTACCTAGGAACCACAAATATAAGTAGCAAGTCCACCTACAGTTCCCAGGAATTCTGCTCCAGTAGCCCAGCCCACTCAGCCTCCAGAAGCAAATAAAGTACTCTGATTTCCCAAGCTTATGCATATGTATGTAGCCTTAAAATCTTTGCACCAGAATCCCAACTAGCATGACCTTCTATACCATGTTTCCCTTTCCTAAGCCTTCCTAGAGTGTCCAGGAATAATATAAAGAAACGAATGAAATCAGAAAGACAGAAAAGGCTGAAAATATGGATATGAAATGAATGAAATCAGAAAGACAGAAAAGGCTGAAAATATGGATTCCAAATTCTGAAAGACCAAAATTGTATGCCCAAACTGTTATGGCCAGCACAACTATGTACCAAAAATTAAAGGAGAAATGCAAACTTTTCATGATAAAAATAGATTAGAGAAATTTTTTAATGATTTCCTCTATACATATAATGTGTCTTGGTGAAATCTACTCCCACAACCTTCCTTATATTTAGTCCCCATTCCCCCCACCACATTTTCTCCAAACTTAACATGTAGTTTTTTATATTCACTGAGTCCATTTAATGTTCGTATGTACATGAGTATAGAACCATACTGGGACACGGGTAGCCTCCCAAGGGTCATATCCTGGAGAAAAGTGACTGACTTTACCCCTATAAGCCACCACTTGCCAGTAGCTGCTCAACTAGTAAATGGGACTTTACAATCTGTTTGTCATTGATGCTGGGACTTTTCCCAGTCTGATCTGGTACTGTTCTTGTGCATGTAGTCACAGCTGTGTGAGTTCCTGTGTGCAATGAGCCTGCCACAGAATTTATAACTCTGAAGCTAACACTGTAGAGGAAACTGGCCTTAAGGAATACTTCAATCTGAAAAGAAAAACAGACTTTAGAGGTCACTGGGTCACAAACAATAAACAGTTCCAGCACACAAACTGAAGTATGTCTAAGAAAAGATGACCAAACAACAAAATGACAGAAATTAATAACCATTTTTTAATAATAACTCTAAGTAGTAATGGTTTCAATTCCTCAACAAAAAGTCACAGACTAATATATTTATTAAAAAATATAATTAATCCTTTTGCTGACTCCAAGAAGCACAACTTACATTACCTTTGAGTGAAAAGGATGGTTTTTATTGCCACCTAGTTTTCTGTCACCTTGATGTAAGCTGTAGTCATCTGATAGAAGGAAGCCTCATTTGAGAAACTGCCTCAACAATATTGGGCTATAGGCAAACATGTAGGGCATTTTCTTATTCAGTGACTGATGTAGGAGGTGGTGCCATTGCTGGGCTTATGTTTCTGAGTTCTATAAGAAAACAGGAGACGCAAACTATGAGGAGCAAGTCAGTAAGCAGCATCCCTCTGTGGCCTCTGAACCAACTCCCGCCTCCAGGTTCCTGCCTTGCTTGGGTTCCTGTCCTGACTTCTGTCCTGACTTCTTCGATGATGAACAATGATTAGTGCATCTCTCATCCATCATCAGAGAACCTTTTATTCTTTCTATCAATAGATGACCATCAGTGTAAAGACTCACAATTGTTCAATGTGCAAAGAATAAGAGAGTGTGAAGTGGTCAACTCTATAGCCACTAGGCTCACTATCACTGTATAAGAGAAGGAAGAAGAATGTAAGAGTCAGAGGTAGTAGTCATCTGCAGCAAAACAGTATTTATTAGACATGCCAGTGTCTCAAATCAGTTATGATTATGCACAAAGCCTACACATGATCAAGCCAGCTGTGATATGGGTGGGGGAGGGGATCATTTGACCAAACACATTATATACTGTATTCCTGAACAATAAGCATATGCACACACAAACACACACACACACGTGCACACACACACCAATAAGCAATAGATAGGCCATAGTTTAGTAAGAGAAATAAGTTCTCATTCCATTTTTGTGTATCACCCCAATAATTCTTTGTGTCTTTTCCTAGCATATTGTTACAGCTTTGTGACAGCACAAAGCATGTCCTAGAATGAAGCCAGTGTTTTAGTATATGGACAGGACGTATGTGACATGTTGATCCTGGTATTGCCAAATAGAGACACATATATGTTTAACCCTTATCTTCTGAAAATTTAACAGTCAAAAACTTATTTAAATGATATTGATAATTAAGATTGGACTGATTGTACAAGTCAGAATTGAGAAAATCTTCCCTCCAGTGATCCTATAGACTATCGGAAGGTAACTATGAATAGAAACAGGATGATCCTAAATCCTTGCATTTTAAAGTTGGTTCTTGCCACAGCAGACAAATTCTAGCTGCGTGTGGACTTACTGAAAACAGGAGGCTATATCCATATAACATGATGAAGGATGCCTACAAAAGATGGGGAGAGAGGGGGAGAAGGTAAGGAAGAGGAAGAGAGGGATAGAGAGCAGATATAAGCTCTCTGAGGAAGACTTATACATACATACATAAGCCATATGAAATAGAACAGGTTTCCTTTTTAGTACAGTGCTAAACCCTAATAGCTATGTCACCAAATTTCTCTAGTCTTCCAGACAGGCAGTTTTCATTAGCCTGCATGCTATAAGTTAGAAATGAAATGGAGTGGTCACAAACTTCATATAAATATATAACTTGGTGGGATAAACTATTTTTTCTTTCGACATAAGAATGTGATCCTCAAAGTGGTGCATTTAAATTCAAGAGTCTAAGATAGTGCATAGGAAACATGAAAATACTTTGTATTCACTTACAAATTGAACTTCCCATGTCTTTAAATCTTTTCCATGGTGACTTTTATTTTCCCAGTACCTGCAGTGGGTGAGCTATCTCTGCTCTTTCTTTCCTTTTCTTTGACTTCCTCCCTCCTTTCTGCTTCCTATTCTTCTACATTCTTAATACCTTGCTATTGAAGCTGTGTTCCTTTAAATTATATATGTGATAAGACTGGATTTGTTGTTTCCAGGTTCTGACTATTACAAATAATGCTGTTATAAACTTAGTTGAACAAGTATTCTTGTAGGATGATTGAGCATCTTTTGGGTATATGCCCAAGAGTAGTGGTATTGCTGAGTCTTGAGGTAGATTGATTCCCAATTTTCTAAGAAACCGCCATACTGATTTCCAAATGGTTGTATAAGCCTCTACTCCCACCAACAATGGATCTATCTCAGGTGCAAGAACTGGTTTTTTGAAGCCTGTTCTGTATGGTGGGATGTTTTGCTCAGCCTTGTGTGTGTGTGGGGGGGCAACACTTGATCTTGTCTCCTTAATATTCCAGGCCTCATTGACTCTCAATGGGAGGCCTTACCTTTTCTGAGGAGTGGATCGGGTGGGTCGGGAGAAGTGGGGGAAAGCAGAAGGAGGGAAGGGAGGGGGAACTCTGGTTGGTATGTAAAATGAATATAAAATTTAAAAAAGACTGGGTATGTTTTGTATATATAATATAATTTTTCTTTTAAGAATGTTATTGAGTCTTAACTTGCATCACAGATAAAGTAACTTTGCTGGTAATCTTTGGGAAGGCAGAAGTTCCTGAATGATTATGTAAAACTGAGAAAGAATCCGCGAATTTAGAGAGCAGAAAATATGTAACATGACAGTTACTTACAGAAGCTTAGAAAACGTCATAGGTTCTCTAAACCAAAAACAATAGATGGAGACTTGGGATCCTTTAGAAAGGAACACACTTGCTCTAAGATTCAGGCTCTAACTAAAACCATGTACAAGACAGGTACTTAATACACATTTGGTTCAGGAGACATATAACAATATAAAATCCAGATCCTGAACAACAACAACAAAAATTCTGCCATCCTAGTAGACCAGTTGTCCACCTGTGTGTTATGTATATAGGAAAGGTCAATTTATCAAAGACTCCAAGTACGAAATCTCTGCTTATTTAGGGAAGTGTTGGCAATCAAATATTATATATTTAGCCATTTCTACTTGTTTAGGGCATGTTTAAGAATCAAATCATATATATTCCAAAATACAATGGATGATATTTGTAACAAGTTTCAATTTAAAAAATTTTTATTTAAATTAAATCGTATTGTTTGCCAGTAAAAATGCATAAACCAAAATATCTATGAATGTATATTCAAGTGTTTAGTTCAACTCAAGAAAATATAATTCAATAACATTTATATTTGCAAACACTGTGCGAGATGTAGAATGTGGAAATGAATATGAGAGTTTAATTTGAAATAAATTGTACACTTGGATTAGATCTTTGGAATTAAATGTTCCCTTTGAGCTGTCTTAAGACATGCAAGCAAATCTCACTCATATGGAGAAATGAGGATGAGTGGTTTTTTTCTTGGGTTTTATCTATTCCACAGCTTCTCTTCTTGAATCACATTTTGGCAAGTGTCTTCCTCTTTTAAAAAGTCTAAATCTTGCTAGGTTTTTAAAGAGAGAGTTTAAAATGTTCGTTTTAATATGTGATTATTTTGTACCCTGCTGTTAAGAGTGTTGACTTTATACAGGAACCATCCACTCTATTAAAACTGTTTTTTTTTTTTTTAAAAAATAGATTAGGGTTAAATAACTACCCCTAAGCCAATGTAAGTATTGAAAATCCTGCCTATTGTCACTCTGATAGTTTCTATTTAAATCAAAACATCTTGCTAAAATTTACTATTAATTGTAGTCCAAATAGTGGTCACAACAAAATTCTACATCTTAAATACTAAAATTTGGGAATGTAGTCTTAAACACAAAGAAAACTCTGAAGATACTACAAAGGTGGGGGCGCTCATATGGAAAAATTATTCCTTGGGTAAATTATCAATGTGTCACAAAGTTCTCATCAGAGAGAAGAATTGAGATTGAGCAACAGTGGGAAGGGGCAACAGATCAGTGGGAAGGAAAACTTGATGCGATGGGGGCCACTGGCTAGGAAAATGGAAGAACTAATTCTGCTTACTTCTTGATTTTAGCGTCGTGGGATTCATTACTCATTTCTGACCTTTGAAACTGCAAGAGAATAAATACTTGTTTTTTAAACCACTTAGTTTGTGTTACTTATCCCAGCCTTATTAGCAAGCTT
The DNA here is from genome assembly GCF_000317375.1 of Microtus ochrogaster. Lineage (NCBI taxonomy): Eukaryota > Metazoa > Chordata > Mammalia > Rodentia > Cricetidae > Microtus > Microtus ochrogaster. Next base: position 12,654,005 of record NC_022020.1, on the reverse strand, counting down.
AGTAATATTCAACAACAGAGAAGCAGGCAGTGGTATTCCACTTATTTGTTTCCCAGCAATTTCCTAAAGAGACGGCAATGAAAAGATATGATCTTCGACAACAGAAGTGCCAACACCTGGAACATTATTGTTACCACCAGTTTTTACACTCTTGCCCTTCATTACACAGACCACAGAGTGCTTGCAGCCCACAAATGTATGACTATGACCCATCATAAATTAATCATATGGACTCCAACGTCCCATGATGCAGGGCCTATTGTTTATTCATAAGAACAAAGTTCTTCTAGGGAGGTGAGATATTTCTATCATGCATGCTAATGATTGCAAATCATCAGATGACAATAAGCTGTCTTCGTCCTTTTCAAAAGAGCGAAACTGTCAGGTTGTCATCCCTCAAGCCTACTGCATTTAAAACATTTATTTTGAGTAACTAAACTTGCCTTTCATCTTGGTGGGCATTCTTGGGGTTTAATGAACCCCAGCTGTTATTTTAGAACTTATTTTTTCTTGTCTTCAGACAATAACTTAGGAAAAATTCTTGGTCAGTCATATAAGCGGAGATAAAAATTATGAATCAGAAATTTTAAAAAGGCACTAAAAATTGTAGTCATTTTACTCGATATTTTTTCCTGTCTTAGCTTTAGTTGTCAACTTGACACACTTTGGGAAAAGACCCTTACTTAAAGAATTACCCTACCAATGGCTATGAGGCATTTTCTTAATCGGCATAAAAATGCCTAGCCTGCAGTGGTCCTTTCCACGCCTGCGCAGGTGGGGCAGGGTTGCACAGGGAAGATAGCTAAACAAACCAGAGAAATCCACCGAGGAAGCAGCTTCCTTCCAAGGTTCTCTTCAGTTCCCGGCTCCAGATTCCTGCTGTGAGCTCCTGCCCTGACTTCCTTAGATGTTAAATTACAACCCTTCCCTTCCCTAAGCTGCTTTTGCTCATGGCTTTTATCACAGCATCAGAAAGAAAACAAAAACAATCCCTAAACAAGTCGCTGCCTTTTTACTGAGCATTTTAGGTTAGATGATCTTGAAAGCCCCATCAGAGCCCATGTCCATAACCCAAGCAGTGTTCATAACAGCTGTGCTCAATATATAGAACAACACAGTTACTGAGGAAATATTAATTGATCTAAATGTTTCTTCCTTAAATATATATATGTTGTTTCTAAAAGTAATGATTCCATTTCAAATTCCCAAATGTAAAAGCAGTTTTCATTGCTATTTTAGAACACCTGGCATGTAGGCTTCAATTACTTTGGTGGTTTTGTGGAAATACATTACCAAATATCAAATTCAGGTTTAACAACCAGCTCTGTAGTAGTGTGGATGGAAGGCAGACATTTGCCAAGGAAATTTGGAGCTATCAGCTTTTTCGTAAGATTACTATGAATCTTTGCAATTTAGACTGTATAGTAGAAATGCAGCTATCAATTTTGGAAAAAGCACACAAATAATATTACAAAAGTGTTAAGAGATGTATAAGAAAGCAATCTAAGCAGCTGCTACAGTGTCTGGCACAATTTAGAGGAAAGACAATAAACAAAAGAAACAATAACATTATTAACAGGCAAGCATGTTTACAAAAGCTTTCCACAAACCATTTGTTAGAACAAAACCCTCAGATAAGTGAACATGGCAAATCTGTCACACCTATGTCTTAAAAAGCCGAAAGAGCCTCCAAATTACTTACTTGAAGAAACAGTAATTTCTGTTGGCAAGATGCATGGAAGTGTTAGCCTCATGGGAATCCGTTTGTGACAAAAGAGAAAAAAAGCTGTCCCTGTTTTGACAGTAAAAAAGTGACAGATAACACAGAAGTAATCAATCTGAATGGTATAGAATATTGAAATTATGAAATGTTTGAAAGCGAGAAAGTGGACCTTGAGATCCATACAGGAAGCTGCTGAAATTCAGAGCAATTCCACAAAGACAGGAGTAAAGACAGCAGGAGGATGCTGAGAACGGCCGTGTTTATGTATTTTAAAAAGCAAATACCATTGTTGGATAGTTTGTCTCTGTAACAAAGAAAGCCTTTCACCATCCAGAGATACCTAGAAAGAATAAAATCACATTTATCCAGGAAAAACAGAATTGTGGAAAGCATGGAACTAATAAATTCTTAGGTTGAAGACGAATAACCAGTTTTATTAGTATTTCAGTAAAAATATTCCCAAGAAATGTAATTGTTAGATTTCAACAACTAAGAGGAGCATTTTACTCAATGTGTATGAATAGACAATCATTTGTTAGGACAGTGCCAGGAATTAACCATGTGTGTGTGAGAACACAATGCTCTTCTCAGGGGTGGTATCACCACATAGCTCAGACTACATGGAAGCAGGAAGAGCCTGTGAGAGGACCACAATCATCAGGCACCAGCTTCTTTTGTCAAAGATTTCTCTTGAAATATGGTGACCATTTTTCCAAACAAGATCTCCCCATCCATAATAGAAATATTCTCTGATAAAATGTATTTCAAATGCCTCATTGTATGTACAACTGGGCATGAGTCATCACCTTTCCCATCATTTCCACCATGAAACCCATCCAGTATGCAGAATGTTATGCTTCTGGCTCGCTAGTCTCTGCTCTTGACTTTAATTCAAATACTCTCCATCCATTGGCTGCTTTGACTGCATCCCTACACTCAGGCCATAATGCAGATCACTCTCTCTCTGGCTCTCCTAAGAGATACCGACTAGGATTTCTTCTTCGTGCTTGACAGAACTCACTTGTGATAGCTAATATTTCAGAGAATAAAGCTAAGCATGCTACATATTTGTAGCTCCTTTTTTTTCCTCATTTCTTTTTCATTTGAAATTAGACGACCAGAAAGTAATGCACTCAAAATTCCCTTGATTACTGTGTTTTCAGTTTGATTGATTTCTGTTCCTATTATTTCCTTCATGCTACTGATTTTGTGTTAAGTGTCTTTGTTTTTATCACTTCCTAAAGTGAAAATTCAGTTCACTGAATTAAAATCCCTTTTTGTGTGTAAACGTAAAAAACTATCGAGTTTTATCTGACTGATCACAGTTTTAGGTATATCAAAACATTTTTTATATTCATCTTCCTTTCTTTCTAAACCAAAATTTCAAAGTAATTTCTTCTTTAGTCAATTGAATATTTAGAAATGTGTTGCCCAATTCACTAATGTTTAAGTACACTGTAGTGTAGTGTTGTTACTTTAGAATAAGTCTTTGAAACAGAACATAAATTGTACAGATTCATCTGTTTAACTTACTCTCTATTATATTGTACTGTGATATATTGTCTAGGTGGAAGTTTCTTGTGTGTTTGAAAAGGATCTATATTCTACAGATGTTAGATAACAGTTTATAAATCTCAGTTATGTTAAGTACAACTCCTCTGGAATCTGTTATGGTTCTTTGTCTAGTTTATCAGTTACTGAAGGAGAGGAAGGTGTTCATTTCCCCTGCTTTGGTGACAGATTTACCCATCCATTTCTCCCTTTTTTTTCATGTACTTTGAAGCTCTGCAATGTAATTTGAATGTATTTGAGATGTACATATATTTAGGAATGTACTATCTTCCTAATCATTGATACTTTAATCTCTGTGAAATGCCCTTTATCGTAACCTTTTATAATCTGTCTGATGTAAATGTAACTCTACTGATTTCCCTGTGTTGGTGGTTATACATGGTGTATCTCCTTCAATTCCTTGAGTTTGTCTTACTGAGATTTTTGTTTTCATCTGACTGTTCCTGTGGTGTGTGGCATTGCAGACCTAATCCAGAACCTTGCTCTTGCTAACCAAGACCTCCACCTCTTCAACTTAGCTTTGGACCTAGTCATTTAGTTTGTCTTTCTGTATCTTTATGTTTCTACTTTATCTCATGTAAGAATTAGGTAGTTATGTTTGTATTTAGTAAAGTCTATTTATTTTGTTAGACTACTTATATTATTTAAGTCATTTTTATTTTATCATTATGATCTACAGACATTCCTATTTCACCCACCATTTCTCTCTTTCTCATTTGTTTGGATACAATATAACGGTTTTAATATTCTTTGAAATTTCAATCTCCTGACCCTATTTCATGTTTAGGATATTTCTATTTAAGAAAAGAGCAGAGTGATAACACTTAAAGCCCTTGAATATTTAACCTAGAAGTTAAGTATTCTTTTTCTCTGCACACTGGCCAGGGAGAAACGGCACATATGGGGGTTTGGGGAGTGACCACATAGAAATCTTTAGTGAGAAGCCGTTGTCACTGCTGTAGTTGACACTTCTGGTTGCAAAATGTCCCTTTGCTCCTTTATTATGACATAGTCTAAGACAAATGGAAAGTTTTACTTTATCGTTAATTCAAGTTTGAAATCTAATGCTTAAATAGAAGAATTTTTAAATATTTTCTGCTTATGACTTATTTTCCTGGGAAATTTTATGCAATCTCAGATACGTAGATATACAACATAGACATAAAATCAATTCACTGATAATAAGTCATATTTATTTAATCACTTAATAAAGACATTGCCTACTAATGAGATAAAGAATTAAATCTTAGCTAAATATTTGTTATAAAAGAACATGGTAATTCACTTTTTGACTGAGTTCATTGATAGTTTGATCTTATAGTAGTAGATTATAAAATCATCTAGTGAACAGAAATACCAATTAATAAGAACTACAAGGTATAAAATGTCAGAAATGATTTGGTTAGGGTCATTTCAGAAACTATTTGAGTTCTGTCCTAATTCCAATCCAAAATTCATTTAATAATTCTTTTTAGTGAAAGGACTAAAATACAAAGGGCAATTTGTAAAAATCAAACATGGTAAAACAATATAGTTTGAAGACACAATGATTTTGTACTTAGATGCTGATTTTATACTTAGATGCTGGAATGATAATACAAAAATATTTAAAATCTGTTTCCCATAATTCGACCACTATTATTCTTCTATAAGACTGAATCCCATGTCACTCAACACTTTTGAATCCAATCCCACATGTTTCAGAAAGATTAGTGGAATTGTGCAGTGTGGTGAGGTGTAGAAGACTTCACATGTGCGCTGTGCATACAAAGCAAAGCTACAGGATGCAACATGGGCAACACTGCCAGAAAGACTAGAGATTTGTTGATTTATTACTTTTTTGATTTTGAATAACTGTTGGTCATTGCATGCCCCAAACTCTTACAACTGCAGGACTCCATAAGAATGATAACTGACGATTGAGACGTTAGAACATAGGTATGCCAAAAGTAGTCAATACCATACACAGATTTAGAGTAAAGGAGTGAGAACACAGGCCTCCATCACCTCATCAGCGTCACAACACTCAACTCTCAATGGATAGATAAGACCATATAAAAGCAACAAGTAAATCCCAGAAAGGGAAATTAAGGTGGTGGGGATGCATGTCCAGCAGCCTTTGGCTATCTGCAATTCTGAGTGGTGGCATTTTGCCAGACCTGGACCTGGAAAACTGCTCCTCACTATGACGTGATGGGCTCCTAGGAAGAATGTCATTGTTCTTAATGGTTGCTGCTTGGCCACGTTTGAGGGATGGTTGTGGAACATTCTCTTTGAGGAAGTATAGTTTTCTTAATTAAGATTCTCCTTATGGAAAGTTAAACTCTCCATAACTAGTAACAGTCAAATACTCACCTGCAAAAGATTGCTTAAAACACTTCTGCCACACCTATAGTTAGTTCTAAGCAACTCTGAAGTCTCCCTTTCTCTGCTGTCATAGCTGGCACTCCTATGTGCGTAAGAAGTCAATGTCCTGGGGATGTCACACTTTAGAAAGTTCACCTCCTTGGATTCAGTTCTTCTCCAAGAAAACTTTGTTAGAACATGGCTGTAAAACACAAGAAGTGACTGCTTTTTAAATCTGATCTTTTTACTCAATGCTCAATTTTAACAATCGTTTATACCACAAGGGCCTTCTCAATTTTATATTTTACTTTTATCAGGTATGGCATTTTATAACTTTCTCCAAATTTCTGCTTTGGGGTTGAGATATTCTTTATCTTTCTTATAGGCTTTGCCTAACTAGGTCAGAAGGAACCAGTATAAGTTTATAATGATCTAAGGTGTGTAAGTTAGAAGTTAGAGTCAAGTCATTGCATTCAGGTTAGCACTGCAAGTTATCACTGGGGACCCTGGACCGGGAACCAGCATCATCTGATTTGGCTGCTGATCTTTAACAACTGTCATGAACAAAATCATGATCTTTTTCATTTCTACCAGAACATACTTCAAATGCTTTGGTTTCATTTTGGTTTTATTTTTAGCAGCATTGTGTGTATGTCAGTAGCATCACGTTTATATGAATTTCTGTAATTGGTTCAGTGTGTCTTAGTAATAATTCCCAAATCAGGCAGCTTACAACTTCCAGTACGTATTTCTAAGTAACACAAGTCTAGAGGTAAATGTGGTTCTCTAGGGTGTCACTGGAACAAAGTAGCCAAAGGTATATGATCCCTTCCTACCTCTGGCTTTACCAACTCCACTAAAGGCTTCCCTGGTCTCCATGGGAGAAAAGGCATATATATTCTGTTAAATGTCTTGACACCAAAGGGATTGGAGTTTCTTCTATTTATGATCATTTTGTCAGACTCGGACTCATGGAAAAAGATTTTACTAATTGCAACAAGGCTGAACAACATGAGGCAACATATGGATGTTTGGTCAATAGTGTCTCCCACGTGTTCCATCCTGCATCTGAAAAGCACACAGCAGTCTGAGTCAAAATTGTGCATTGTGATGGGCTTGGTGAGATATCAAGCATTCTGTGAACAGAAATTCAAAGTTGAAAAAGAAGAAAAAAAGGATATTCTCAGCAAGAGAACTGTATTAATAAGACGTGAGTTGGGAAATTAATGGAAACATTATGTAAACACAAATGTCCACAATCTGACTGCAGAAAATAACAAAACTTAAAACTGTCTTCTAAGCAACTTTAAGAAAGAAAGATTTAAGAAAAATGAGTAACACTAACATGGAAGGAACAGAAGGTTTATAGTAGAATCACGAAAAAACGCTTTTTGATTGGTAGAAAGAACCAGATGGCAAGGATTGAAACAGACTAATTAGGACTCATTCTTAAACAATTGGCCCAAACCTTTTAAAACTTTAAAACCGAGAGGAATTTGGTGTCTGGAAATTGAGCCCAAGATGATCACATACAACAAAGTCAATTTTGGCCACCACAAATATGGGGTGTCTTTGAGCATAAGGGTGAGGTTGCCAGCACTGCCGTTGTCCAGCAAGAAGACAGAGGACAGTAGTGCTGCGTGTGGTCCCGGTGGCTGGCTAGTTTTCCTCAGATGCCAGCGTTAGTTGTTACAGGCTATACAATAGCCTTGATATAAAAAATCCTGAAGAAATGGTAATGCAGGCTTTTATTATTATACATAAAATAGTCCATGCTAATTGCTTGTTTCTTGTGTTCATGATGAGTCAATAGCCTTTGCAGGAAGTTTCATAGAACCTGATAAAGAAAGCAACTTTAGTTAAGAGGCAGGAAACAGTTCACGAGGCTCCTATTCTAGGCATAATATTCTTTCTTTATTAAATCCACTTTTTAATCCTAAGTCTTTTCATTACAATTTAAACTATTACTCGTATTCTGTATTTTTCCATTGTTCAGCAATATAAAAAGTACATTTTTATTACATTTTGACATTTCTTGGTTGTATTATTGTTAATATTTTATTTGCATATTGTGTGAAGTGATGAGCTTCATAAAAGCCATATATCTCAAGACTCCATGTGGACTTACACAATTTCTACTGTTATTTCTTCCAACCTTTTTGTCATTAGACATTTGGCAGCACAGGAGGAAGGGCTCTGCAGTAACTGAGATCGGAGAAGGAGAAGAGCATAGTGTGGGGACTTTGACTATGGTCATTTTGTCCTGCTTTTTTTTTTTTTGACAACAGTGGGCTTGAAAGTAGGTGATGTCTCCTATCCACTACACGAAGCAGCATCTACTACCTTCTTAAAATTAAAATCTTCACTTCGTTTTGTAATTTGTACATATCGTCCTATGTGACCTCTTACGATGTCATGAGTTTCCAATATTAAAATCTCTGCTATTTAAGGATAAATCTTAGAAAGAGCAGGCATGTAAAATAGGACAAATTTAAGGAACGCAAAATAAAATCACAAATGACACCCAGTGAAGAAACCTTGAAAGGGAATTGTCTTTAATTAGTTCACAGTTGGAGATTGCTCACACTGCTTATTTTAGTTAAGTCTTTCATTTGAGGAGAAACAAGCTATTTAACTTTCGGGATGCTTGCGGGGAGTTGTGGAGTAGCTTGAATCTCCTATCTTTTTTAATAAAACTCTCCTCAATATAGCGTAACTCTGGTCAAGAAAAATGTTTCCAGAGCTTTCCAGCCTGTTGGGATCTGTTGCACATTAGCTACAAGGATGACTAAAACTAAGTATTTAGAAATTTAAGAGTACAGTATACATGGGTCATCGAGAAGTATTTTAAACCAATAGTCTGGGGACTAAGTTTTGTTGGGCCTGAACACAAAGATCGTGGCTGTGGTCATTGGTCTTGCCAACTTGATGGATTATGGCATCACATAGAAAATACAACCATATATCTGTAAGAGAATTTTCAGGTAGATTTAATTGAGGACAGAAGATGCATCCTGAATGTAGATGGTACCACCTCGTTGACTGGAATCTCAGACTGAATGAACATGCAAAAAGGGAAGAAGCCATCTCATGATTAATTGATGGACAAATTCCCTCTCTCTTCCTCCCTCCCTCCTTTCCCCTATGTTCCTTGAATGAGGACACAACATGCTCTTACTCTCTCTTTACTATTTCTTATGTTCTTCAAAGGACCATATCCCTAAAACCACCAACTACAATGAACCCTTCCTCCCCTAGGTTGTTTTTGTCATAGAATATTAGAAAATAGCTAATACATATGATCATACCTTGGGGAAGAGAGTCACTTGTATAAAAGAATCTGTTGGATTTTTTTGACATAAAAAACATATGGAATGAGAAAATTCTAATTATTTTCTATCAAATTACATGAATAACTATGAATATAATAACAATTTTCCAGTGTCACATAGGACCACAGCTTTGCTAAAATTTGGCTTTTGTAACACTACAGTCAACTGTTTTGTAGTTGACATGAGGTCTATCCTATATAGGTGTCCCTATGCAGCAGTACAATGGAACAAACACTAGCATGGATAGCTCTTGAGAGTGAAACAATTTTCCCAAAGTTGTCTGAGATGTTTCTGAAGCTGCACTGTGATTGACAGCTTTGTATATTTTACACTTTTAGTTAGTCACAATTTGCTACATCAAAAATATGGAGATGTAATAAAGAATACTTATTGGTCAAGCTACAAGCATCTCACTCCTCCAACCAACAGTGTGACAAGGACACGGCAAGGACATTACTGCCACCTACGGAGGATGCTTAAAAATTCCTGGAGACATTTTAAGTGGTCACATACCTGTTGAGCAGAGGTCTACAATGAATCAGGCTTCCCTGGCAAAGTTTTTCTGCCTCAAATGCCCATAGAGGAAGCACCATCCACACAGCCTTTGGTCCTCCTTCAGGGACCTGTGGTGTTTCCTACTCATGTGTTCAAGGTGAGTCTTAGTTTGCATTCGTTGGTGAGATGCTACTATAGCTTGCATCTGTCTTCAAAGCCCATGTTTTAAAGATGTGGCCTCCATCTTAGTGCTATAGGGAAACAATGCCAGCTTCAAGAGTTAGAGCTAGTAGGAGGTCTATGTCACTGAGGTCACCCCTTCAAAGGAGATTGAGAGGCCCTGTTTACCACCACTACCTTTTTAAAGCCTAAACATGTGGTGAGCATTTTGCTTTGCCATGTACTCCCTGCCATTTTGTTCTCCCTCGCCATCACAGTCAAACCAATGCATGAAAAACTTAGCACGGCCTGGAAACTCCAAAGTAAAAGCCCAAACAAATCTTTTCCTTCCATAAATCAATTGTGTCATTTATTTGTTATAATATCAGAGAGCTAGCCAACGCAGGTGCTTCCAAGTTTTTGGCCACATACTCTGTTTGTCCCCATTTTCAAAATTCATTAAAACATAAATCGTATAGACATTTTTACCTAGTACACTCCAGCCTGTGCTATCTTCCTGCTTTGCTTCTTAGTGGAGAAGCCAATGTCTCTATTTGTTTCTTTTGACAACTCTTTTTGTTCTCTTCTGGTCTCCATAGTTTGTTCTTCTCTTTGGGCCATGTTTTCTTTTTCTTTTTTTTTTGAATCACAAGATAAATTTTATTTTTTTTTATTGAAAATTTCCACCTCCTCCCACTTCCTTCCCCTCCCTCCTCTCCCCCTCCATCTCCACACCAAGGAGCAGTCAGGGTTCCCTACCCTATGGGAAGTCTAAGGTGTGGTGGGCCATGTTTTCTGTACCCTCTGGACAAACACGGGGACACTTTAACAGGGGCAATTATTTTCCATTAGCCTTTAGGGAGAAAACCCTTTCATTCAGAATGTTACTGACCTTTTGTTACTCACCTCTCACACTTCAGTGCAACTCACAGAGTAAGGAAAGCAAATGAGTTCTGGATAGGTTTTCTATTTGCACCATTTGGCAAGGTCTAAGTATTTTCAAAATATTAACATAAGTGATCAAATGTCTAGTGTTTCCAAAGAAATGCTACGTCTATGAGTCCAGCATCATCACCAAGTCTTAGTATGTCTGCTCCACCTCTCTGTCACCCTCTTCATTCATTCTGTTACCAAATTCTTCTGGCCAGTTAGTCATGTTTATTCCTTCCCTTCCAATTTCTAACCTCAACAATCAAGTTCTAGGGCTGGAGAGATGGCTCAGAGGTTAAGAGCACCGACTGCTCTTCCAGAGGTCCTGAGTTCAATTCCCAGCAACCACATGGTGGCTCACAACCATCTGTAATGAGGTCTGGTGCCCTCTTCTGGCCTTCTGACATACACACACAGACAGAATATTGTATACATAATAAATAAATAAATCTTTAAAAAAAATAAATTAAAAAAAAAACAATCAAGTTCTAATCAACTCCAGCCTCTTACTGGCCCTCTGCACGCCAGAATTCTACTTCTGTTATTACTGTGCTATTATCAAATTCTGCACCACCCCTACCCTACTCTTCTGTCTTGACATTTCATGATAGTGGCTCTTTGTCATCGAGCAATGTCATGGCAACTCATATAATGAAATCTTAGCCCCTGTGCATGCATAGGGGACCTCCGATGTTTTCAGTTTGGGCACTGTAGACATTGGAGGATGAATACAGCTTTGTAGGGAACCCTGTCTGGTACACTGTAGACTTCTATAGGTATTTGACACCCCTAAAGTGTCTCCAGGAATTTCAAAGCATTCTCTATGGGTGAGAGTCAAAATCACTTCCAGTTAAGAGACATTGTTTCGTAACTATTCACTCTTTGTTTCTGTTACATTAGTGTTCAGTGTCAGGTAACTCAACTGTGAATGACTGGGTTTAATACACCTCTGCCTTGCTTGTGTATACTAATTTAAATCTGTGGGTGAGCAGTTGCTAGCATTGATACAGCTGCTCAGTAATGCTGAAACTTGTATCCTTCTTAAATATTTATTTCTTAGGAAATCAGCATTTTTACACTTACCTGTTGCTCAAAACATCTGATGTGAATAACCCGTAGAGATAAATTATTACTTTCTACGAATCTTGTAAGTTATCTCAAATTTTAGGATTCTCTTAGACTTAAAATTGTTTAATCAATTTAAAATTTTATCTAGACCTAAGAATGGATAAGGAAAATATGGCCCATTTACACAATGGAGTAGTACTACACAGCAAAAATTAAAAAAAAAATCTTGAATTTTTCAGGAAAATGGATAGAGCTAGAAAACATCATATTGAGTGAGATAACCCAGACACAGAAAGACAATTATCCCATGTACTCACTCATAAGTGGTTTTTAAACATAAAGCAAAGAAAACAAGCCCACAAATCACAATCTCAGAGAACTTAGACAACAATGAGGACCCTAAAGGAGACATAGATCTAATCTGTATGAGAAGTAGAAAAGGACAAGATCTCCTGAGTAAATTGGGAGCATGGGGACCTTGGAGGAGGGTTGAAGGGGAGAGGAGAGGAAGGGAAGAAAGCAGAGAAAAATATAGAGCTCAATAAAAATCAATAAAAACATTTTATCTCACTAATACATCTTATTCTATCATTAATGTGTGATTTATAGTTTTGTTTTATATAATATTAACATTTGTTAAATTGAAATATAGTTGACAACAATGTGCTAAGTGAATTAATTTAAGTTCCCCATTAGGAGTATAGTATGCACAATATAAATGAGTTTACAGATTCCAAATATAAAATGCCTATTCAAAAAATAGTGACTATATATACTCCTAAAGCATGAATGAATTAATCATATAAGATCAACAGATGCTGGCTATAGAAGAAAAGAAAACTTTATCATGTTACTTTGAATAAATAAATCACTTGGAAAATAAAAATGTTTAATCCTATATAAATATCTTTGGAAAATATCGATGAGGCTTTCTAGCTTTGATTTATTCAGTTTCTATATTTTGCCACGATGATGATAGGAATGAAGTGGACAGACTAACCTGAATTCAAGCTTGAAATGTTATTTTTCTTTTAATATAGCATCTGTGTACTTAATATTTCACAAATGTGCACATGCATATTTGCACAGATGTGGTCATACTCACATAAGTAATACACACATATATGCATATGTATGATTAGGATGTATATTGATTAAATTACCTTTAAGGCTTTTTATTTTGCATTGCTAACATAGTATTGATATGTCTGTCAAAGTTTTCATATTATTCTCCTTTTATTAAAAGCAAATACGTTATGGGGTGGGTGCAGCTCTGTTGACAGACTGAGTGGCTGCCCTGGCTTGTCTGGGACTCTGAATTCAGTGCTCAGCACCACACATACCAGACACCCTAATGCACATCTGGAATCCCAGTGCCTGGGAGGGGAGGCAATAACATTAAAAGTTCAAGGTCATTCTTGACTATACTGCAAGTGAGAGTTTGAAGTTAGCCTGGGTTACGTGAGAAACTGTCTCAAGCAAACAATCAGAACAAAAACAAAAATAGATTCATGACTTCTTATATACCAAGCAGCAACCAGTCTTTTAGATTTCCTTCTCAATGGGCATGTGCTCACAGTGAGTGGTCATGTGGGCTTGAGAAGCGATCATTTTGTCACTGTTAAGGGATTTAATAAAAATAACTCAACAGCTGTTTTCAGCCCCTGGACGTCCAGGAGAAGTTCAGCATTCTGGGAGACCACAATGGAGTGTTCATCCCTCAAGGTTCCACATCAACTTAGAATCTTTGGTAGCTGTAAATGACAAAATTTATGCCATCTTTTATTTATTTTTTTGGTGATCGCTTCCTTTTAATGTTTTAAATGGTGTATCCCAAACTTTCTTTGAACTCACAATCCTCTTGCCTCTTCATCCTTTGCATTTCTGACAAGTTTATACCTCCAAACAGTCACCTTCGTAAGCTGTATATACAATTTTCCATCTGAATTCATGTTAAATCAGACTAGACCTTATATTTCCATATTATAGAAGTGAAACTTTGAGCACCTCCCTGTGGGGTTGGCAAGACAACTGAGTGGATAAAGACTCTTGCTGCCGAGATTGAGAACCTGCTTTCAATCCCTATGCCCTGCACGGTGAAAGGAATGAACAGATCCAGCAGGTTTTCCTCTGATTTCCACAGGTATGACCTGGAACCTGGAATTCGTACTGCCCACAAGCATAGAGAGATATCAGCAAATAAATAAATAAATAGTACTTAAGTTTAATATCCTCAGATTAATCGATTAGCACAAAAATGGCTGTAGCAATGGAATCTAATTTCCATTTCCCACTACACTATTTATATACATAGCTATTCACCTATAGCCTTATGTGGGGAATGTACAAAACAGAGACTCCGTATTCTGGACTTGGCTTCTACTAATTGCCCAAGAGATTGTGACTTCCAAGTCCTCACCTTCTATTTGGCCAGTAGCTAAATCTATTGTGGCAACATTCCTAATTTAGCTTACGTATAAACAGAGATGCAAAAGCTAAATCCACCTGATTTGCTATGGAAATTGGTTGTCTAAAGTAGAAACCACACACCCATTGAGAAGGAGCTCTAGTAAATTAGTTGATGCCGGGAAATAATTGCTTTTCCACATGGGCTTATAATGGATTTATGAAGTATAAATAGAACAAAAACCAAAGTTCCTAGATAAAAGATGGAAAGGTTTTCAGTTTTATGTATGTAGAAAAAAAATCAGCCAAGAATCAGCAGCTCCGGTACTGAGGCTTCCTTCAAAGTTTGTACGCAGTAGTAGGAACTTATATGGATGTGAATACAAAAGGAGCAAAGCAAGGTTTGCTGTGGTCCTTAAGATTAACTCACTTAAGGTGATATTTAACTTAACTACTTATTTTTAAATTTTCTGATAATCTGCTGTGGTGTAGGTCCTTAATCCCAACACTCAGAAGGCAGAGGCAGGCAGATGTCTGCGTTCAAGGCCAGCCTGGTCTACAAATCAAATTCCAGGACAGCCAGAGCTACACAGAAGAATCCTATCTTCAAAGCAATATAGAGTTAAAAAAATTACTTCTTTCTCTTTAGACTGTATTTTATGAGAACAGTTAGAGCTGGCCAAACCCGAGCTTGTTAGAAAAGGGTTATCATACAGGGCTGTGTAACAGAGGCTTGCTGAGCGCTATTGCATGGATTGCATGGGCTACGAAATCTTTTTTACTGAGAGCAGCATTTTGATTCCTTCACCATGTGTGTATAAGAATGAAGTAGGGCTACTTCATCCTCCAGGTCCGCCATTCCTCATTCTTGCTCTCTCTCTCTGTCTTTCCTTAATTCCCTTCTTACTCATTTCACATCTTCACATGCACCAAGGAGAAGCATATTCTGAATGTAGGCCTCTTAAGCTACACCTCTTGAGCTACACACACCTAAGATTTCAAGTATTGTTTGTTAGTAATTCCTGTGGTCTTACGTTTACCCCTTCCTCGGGGAGAGGGGAATGAGTGTTCAATTCTGTGCCATTTGTGCAGGCTAAGAGACAAATTCTAAAGGTCTTTTTAGTTTGGATCTGAAGCAGGCAACACAAATCAGTTTCAGGAGGTCATTGATCCCTCTTTGTTGACAAAGCAGGGACATGGAAACAAACAGAGCAGAAAATGTCAGGGTCCTACGGTTCCCATTAGCAAACTAGATACCATCGCCCAAAATGTTTGAAATTGGGAAAACCCAAAATTTTAATTTTACGATGTTTGGAAGAGTTTCCTTTGAGAGTATTGGCAAAACTAGGCAGCAATTAAATTTAAGTACATCTAAGTCATAGACCAAAGAAATAGATGCTGTCCATCCAAGGCACACACCACAGATGTAGATGTTGTTCCACTGAAGAAGTAAGCTAGTTCCTATTAATGTCGGTTTTTTTTATTTCTTCAGCTGTATATATTCTAGTATATGTTTTATAAAGCTAGTTCCCATTGATATCTGTATTTTATTTCTTCAGCTGTATATATTCTAGTATATGTTTTGTAAAGCTACATCAGATAAATTCTTACTGTGCTACTCTGTGATGCCTAAATAGATGAGTAATTCATTCTGGCATCTTATTCTTTATCTTGAAATAAAGTATTACATGCCCTATACTTGCTCTTACTAAGGTTTGTACATTTACTTCCTAGGTTTATACCATGTTTCAATTAAAAATTTAAATTGATCATGACCTATGGAAATTGCCCCCTAAAATGGTAGCTTTTACTTTATTAATTAATGCAAATTGCTTTTTAAATTATTAATAACAAAACTAGTAAGAATGTTAAATATTTAACCTCCATTTCTGCTGCACCGTACCCTTTTGTATGAGTCAGAAAAAGCAGATCACCTGACATGCTGTGCATTTCAAGAGCCTACGACTAAATATCGTCATGAAAGTGCATTTGAATTTTACTTTTTCCTGAATTATCTATCTGTTGGTGTTCTATTATAACAAAAATGACAATCAAGCTTGGAACCTTAATGAAATAATGGATTGAAAAATGACAAACTTTAATCTGAAGATGCAGATATTGATTATCTTATTATTTGCAGGTTTGTGAAAATTATCTCCTGCACATAATCTTGTCTTGCAGCTTCTTCCCCAGTCTTCTTGTGATTACAGCATATTTGCTAATGGCAGTGAAGCATGGAGAAACTCCACATTTGCCTTGGCCATAGCCTACGAACAAGCCTTTCTCCTAGGCAGTGCGCATCCATTTTGCATATGATGGTAGTTTTAATAAGTATTAAATAAGATTAGCAAGCATCAGAAATGATGAAAAGGCATTGGAGGAGGGGAAGCCAAAAGACAACTGGTCCTCCCTAATGTGGGCATGAAAGTAACCTTACCTTGAAAGCAGAGGCCATTTTCTTAACATTCAGCTCTGCAACTCCTCTTTTGTGGTAGGAATAAATTACATGTCCCAGTGGCTGGTAGCTAATGCTTTGAAGATACTATTAATTTTTCTAAGTTGCATTAAAAATGTTCTGATCCTTATTAGAAAATTCCTCAAAACACTTGAGATAATTAAGGATTTGGACTTACAATGACTATTTTCAAAACAGTCCCAAGGCTAGGCTCTTAAGTAGATTCCAGCGAGTCTCTGAGTAAAGCTTTTAAAAAATTATCTTGATTCTTAATTATGAAATCCTATAAAACATTTAATAATAGTTCTGAAGCACGTTAGGAATATTTTTGGAAATCATATATAAATCAAAATGATACATTTACAAGTTCTCAGAGACTAAAAATACTAAAATATTTTTATTATGATTTGTTATATGCACACTTTGATCCATAAGTTTCAAACATCTTTCACAGTTCTTATTCTTTTTACAACTGCACAAGAAAGAGCACAGCAGCAAGGCCATTGCCCTTCAGGAAGGTTTTCATAAAATTCCATCTCTGCCTGCATCACCATGTCAACTCTTGTACAAAAGTGTGCCTCAGAATGAGACGCTGGTGATGCTTGTTCTGTTATTTGATACCCCCTTAGTTTATATTCAAAGTAGAGTCCAATTACTGTTATGGAGAAATTAAAAAGCAGCGGTCATGAAAGAAGCAGCTTTGCCTTGCGTCAGGGTTGACTGCACTTCCGTTGTTAATAGTCGGGTCTGCGCTGGTGATCAGAGGACCTAGGACCGTGTGTCGCCTCTCAGCGCCTGGACCAAGGGTCTGAATGTGAGAAGGCATTGAAAGAGCTCAGATAAGAAAACTGGTGACGCTATTCATAGACGTCACTCAAATACATTAAGTATGAAATAGTAATACATATTCCGCATGCTTGTCATGGAAAAACGATTGAGGGAAGACCTTGTGTACCTGTTTTTGAAAATGTGTTACACATAACATGAGAAAAATGGATTTTTGTTTGTTTCTGCTTACGCTTTCAACAAAACTGAGAGGATATTAACATTAGACTTAGTCAGGTCTCCAAGCTTTCCCTTAAGCCTGATTTGGTCCTCAACATAGGCTAGAATCTGGAAAACAAGTGAAACCCCTTGAAAAGGACTATTGAAAGAGTGAGTTTTCCCATTCATTGACTTCTACAACGGCATAGAAATTAATTACACCAGAAAAAAACATCTTCTACCTTTTGATTGACTCCTGCCAGTGTTTTCAATGTCATTTCAAAAGCTGAGACGAGAAGACACCTGGGTGCTCTCTGAATCCCTCAGAGTGGAGACGTCCCTTGTCTCCTTCTCAATACATCTGAAATTTATTTCTGTTCTCCCATTAGAGTTAATTGGAGTTGCTAACATAAATTCCACTTGCTCAAACAGAGAATAGGTTTCTTCTTTAATGCTGTTTTTATTTTTTAATAAGGTTAGACTTAAAATAGAATTTGTCGTACAATAGTCTCTCTTGCTTTGAGAAATTAAAATGCCTTTAACAACTTTTTAGGGTTAGGGAATTGAAATCTGGCGCATAGTTTTTGTTTGTTTTAATTCTTGTTTGTTACTTTATCATCATTACAAATTACAACTGGTAATGAGAGAAATAAGGATGGCAAACAATAAAAGCTTTCTTTTCCAGCCAGCCACCACTGTTTATATGCTATCTGCAGTCTTATTTGTGGAATTACTCTGCAAATGGGGTATTATTAACACTATTTAGAAAAATCTTATTTGTTGCTCTTAACAACAAAGAGAACGAAACAGATATTATATATTGAGAGAAAAGTGCAATCTTCAAGTGGAAAGAATAGCTCACACATTGTGTATGAGTCTTGTTTTCAAATAAATGAGAGTCCTTTCCAATGACGTTTTAGCTTTGACTGATAATAAATCACCATCATTCAAGCTATGGATAATATCACAGGTATAAATATTCTTGAATTATTTGAAATATTATTGAAAATAATCTTTACCCTCAAACAACTGTATATATGTTTAATTTGCCAAAAGGAAACATACCCAAAGACTTAGAAAGATTAATTAACTTGCTTCCAGCAACCCTTGGCATCTCCTTGTAGGAAAACATTCATGGATAGCTCACACATTCAAAAGAGTGCATTCCCATTGGCTTAATTATTGTTTTTCTTTATTAAAATTTGGATGTTTCCAATGAAACAATTTTATCGTATTTCAATTTTACCAAAATGGAATCATCCCATAGAGGCCTTATTTCACTCTTCCATAATCCTTCTAATAATATTGTAAACTCATCAATGTTGTCCTATGCAACTAATATATAGATGAGGACAGGGGTTATAAAATAATCACTGAAAAGATGAAAACAGAATCAGTTCCCAAAAGGGCGAAGGGTGCCCAAGCTTTTTAGCCAGAAAACACAGAGAAATAGCTTCAGCTTTGCATTTTCTGACAACCTGAACATGAAGGGTGAAGGAGTCTACAGCCTCCCCATGCTCAGAAGGGAGCGCACACATTATCCTCACATGCACACAGAAAGAGTTCATGAAAGACCCCACTCAGTCCGTGCTCTGCATTTCATACCTGAGATGCACACATCACTAAGCCTGTTCTACACTCTGCCTGTGATTTTTCCCTAGTTAAGAATATGGAACCTCAGGCAGGTGAAGGGGCCAGTACTAGTTTACCAAGCTCATGCCTGTTTCTTTAACCTAACCATTCAGAATAGAAAATATGTCTGACTCTTATTTTGTACGTGAAATGTATGTGACCGACAGGGTATATTAATTAAGATAGTCATGCCTCTATTAGCTATCTGGAAATTCATTTTAGTATTAAAATTGTACTGACAATTTTAAACATTTTTCTTAATGTATATAAAAGTATATGTTTTCAAAATTATTTTCCTATAAAGGAAGAGTATTTCTATTTTAAACCCAGAAGCTGTTCTTATCATTGCTGTGGATTTTCTTTTCTGGTTTTGTTAAAATTGTTTTCCCTTTTGTTTCCATTGATGAAAGCCATAGATAATAAATATTCACATATATTAAATGGGATTTCTTCGGTTAATGGAGTTATATGCACAGAATTATCCTGAGATAACTCACTCACACTGCAGGTACTGATCCAATACAGGAAGAAAGTTGAGAGCACCTTCCATAATCGATAGTTTAAATGATCTTTGCATGTCTCGTGAATGTCTTTGGCTAAAGAAATAAATCATCATGTATTCTATCATGAAGTGTCCTTCAATGAAACATTAATGGAATAATTTGGAAATATAGGTCTCATTACACAGAGTTCTGTACTCAAGTCCTTGCCTAATGGACATATTTTTGTTTCATCTTATCTGCACCAGAGGTACATATGCAATGGAAATAAAGTAATCCACCTCATCACTGGTATTTTCCTTGCCCCAGTTTCAGTGATTTCAAGTAACTATTTAAATAAATATCACTTTGAAGATTTTGACAGTCTCATCAAAGGAAAACCATGATGAGTTGTATAATTTCATTTTGTCTGATGAAAGGAAATTCAAAGCTCATCCAGGAAATGGATAAAAATGAAAACAGAAAAAGGTGCTAGCATGTCTAGGCTACCATCATGTCTGATATGAACAACAAAAGTAATTACTACATGTAAGTATAACATATCAGACATAGCTGAGCTAAAATATTCCCTACTAATTTTAACCACAGTTTTCGATAATCACATTAGTTGGTCATCATTTTCTTGTATTTTTCTGCTGAGAATGCCCACAAGTTGGCACCACACAGTTGCTATTGGGACCGCATCTGTGGTGCGGTCCCTAGTCTATCATATATCAGCAGAGTAAACATGGGAAGCGGCTTAACTTCCTAAAGCTCAATTTTCTCACTGACAAAATGAGAATAACAAAACTACATATTCATGGATACTTGTGAAGATATATGTATATATAAAGACTATACTGCCTTAACAGAATCAGTCTGCAATAAAACAGCACAGCAAAAATTTGTATGCTGGTGAGGTATGGTGGTACATATCTGTGATCTCAGTCCTTAAGAAGGGAACACGGGTCTTGAGTAAGATCAGTCTCAGGTACCTAGTGGGTGGAGTTCAAGACCACTGGGGAAGAAGCACAGACACTGAGAGAAACAATTAATAAACGGGACCTCCTGAAACTGAAAAGCTTCTGTAAAGCAAAGGTCATGGTCAATAAGACAAAACGACAGCCTACAGAATGGGAAAAGATCTTCACCAACCCCACATCTGACAGAAGTCTGATCACCAAAATATACAAAGTACTCAAGAAATTGGTCATCAAAAAATAATAATTCAATAAAAATGGAGTACAGACCTAATCGAGAACTCTCAACAGAGGAATATAAAATTGCTCAAAGACAATTAAGGAAATGTTCAATATCCTTAGTCATCAGAAGAATGCAAATCAAAACAACTCTGAGATTCCATCTTACACCTGAAAAAAAATTGCCAAGATCAAAAACACTGATGAATTGATGTTGAATAATCAATTTCTTATGAAGCTAAGTCTAATGTAAGAAATAAAATAATGAGCAATTACTTATGCTGGAGAGGTTGTGGGGTAAATGGAATATTTCTGCATTGCTGGTGGAAATGCAAACTGGAACAACCACTTTAGATATCAGTATGGCAATTTCTCAGAAAATTAGAAAACAACCTACCTCAAGACCCAGCAATAC
This sequence comes from Microtus ochrogaster, assembly GCF_000317375.1. Taxonomy (NCBI): domain Eukaryota; kingdom Metazoa; phylum Chordata; class Mammalia; order Rodentia; family Cricetidae; genus Microtus; species Microtus ochrogaster. Next base: position 12,632,810 of record NC_022020.1, on the reverse strand, counting down.
CACTTTTGGGTATATATCCAAAGGATGCTCAATTGTGCCACAAGGACATGTGCTCAACTATGTTCATAGCAGCAATGTTTGTCATATTCAGAACCTGAAAACAACCTAAATGCCCCTCGATCGAAGAATAGATAAGGAAAATGTGGTACATTTACACAATGGAGTACTACACAGCAGAAAAAATACTGACATCTTGAAATTTGCAGGCAAGTGGTTGGGTCTAGAAAACATCATATTGGGTGAGGTAGCCCAGAGCCAGAAAGACAATTACCATATGTACTCACTCATAATGGTTTTAAACATAAAGCACAGAAAAACAGCCCAAAAATAACAATCCCAGAGAACTTAAACAATGAGGACCCTAAGAGAGACATACATAGATCTAATCTACATGGTAAGTAGAAAAAGACAAGATCTCCTGAGTAAATTGGGAGCATCGGGACCTTGGGGGAAGTTTGGGGGGGGGGGGGAGTGGTGGGGAGGGGAGCAGAAAAATGTATAGCTCAATAAAATCAATAAAAATGACTACTGGAGAAACAAAAGACTATCTCAAAAGACAAAAAACTTAAAAAAAATAATAAATGTTCATTTTTTAAGGAAAAGCTGAAAGTTTCCAATTCCACACTTTTACAAGAAAAATTAAAGCATTAGTATGGTTAAAATCTGGATATATTCTAAAAATTGTTTTTGCTTTAAAATATTTAATGTTATTTAATTGCATAGAAACTTTTTTCTTTTCATGACCAACCTTCATACTATAATATTTATTATACATTAGTCTGTATTAGTATTGATCTATCTTGAGTGAAATACAACTATTTTGTAGTGTTAGATATTATGCTACCAGAGAGCGTAAGTAAGTCAGGAATGAATTCCTCTGTGTGTTGAGAAATCATATATTTTGAATGAGAATCAGAATTCCCCATGTACTTGAGAACAGATTCGAATGTCTGAAAGGTGGCTGGTTAGCTGGCTCAGGTAGAGAAGGTACTACTGAAGAAGGCTGATGACCTGAAATAAATCCCTAGAACACACAGGAGAGGACCAAGCCTTGAGAGTTGTCCTTTGGCCTCTGCACACATGTTATGGCACAACACAACACATGCATGTGTGCGTATGCATGCACGCATGAGCACACGCACACATATACACTGCACATGCATGCATAATACTATTGTATTTTAAAATGTCTAAAAAGAACATTGCTATATATTTGCTATTATGAATTGATATTAAGTAATCAATTTTTTATGACGTTAAGTCCAATGTAAGAAATTAAATAATGAGCAATTACTGGTGTTAAATTCTCTAAATTCATAAGAAAAGACTGAAATGCATTATTATTTCAAATCAAATTAGGTTTTATCTATTAAGATTTAGCAAGCGCCCCTAAGAAGAGTGGATTGTAGATTGCGTAGTGGTATGGCTACAGAGAAGCCAGCGTATAGATCTATAGACAAAATGGGAGGAATAAAACCACGTTCTCAACTCTTTTATGTGGGTTCATTGTTATATGGAATTTTTTCTGACGGGACCATATCCAAGTGGCAGCACTAACAGATGGGCTCTGGTTGGGCTCCACATTTTTAGTTATTTAGGACTTTAGTAAACAGTGTTTTTATCCAGTGTGTGATTGGAACAGATGTGATCCTATCAGGGTTCCACGTTTTTTTCAAGGGCATAAAATTGCCCTGATTTTCTGTACAGTGCTAGGGTTTACTTTCTGTGGCTTTAGAACCAGCGTCCTCTTCAGTTGGAATTTGCCCTTGGGTTCTAAAGCATCATAATAGGGAGTTAATGTTTTATTCTCTATTAATCCCATTAAATCCTTTTAATATTAGAGCATGTGTTGCTTTATAGCATTAACTAGTGTCTTGCACTCAACAGTATTTTCACAGTTTATGTCACTGCTTAGGGCATTAACAAACAGCTGTTTGAATTAAATGAGCAGTTAAGGACCCTGTTCATTAACTCAAAAGTTTCATGTATTTTTAATTCCTTAAATCTAATGGTATCATCACCCTCAAAGAAATCTATCTTTGATTATAATTTGCTCTGGCCACCACTGGTTATGGGGGGTATGATTGTTTTGAATATGAGTTATATCAGGGGTGGATATCATTAAGGAATCTTGACAGTCTCTTGACTGTTTCATTCTTAAAGGATATAAAACTTTAAAAGTTGTTTTGTGGCACTTGTGTTAAGATTTTCTCCTATTTCGGTTACTGATGACTTCATTTAGCTAATGTAAAAGAGGCGGGTGGAATGGAATTATTTGCATTTGAAATGGCGCAATCAGAGGTTTGAGTCTGGCTCATTTACAAAAAAAGAAAATTGTATTTGGACAGTGACAAATTATGAGATGCAGTCCCCTGTGCAGGGCAAATGTCAGTGAAGGCTTTTTCTCCATCAAGTGGTAGCAAGCTTTCCCTGTTTTTAAGAAGATGCCGCCTTCTGTGCCATCATTCATCCCGGAAGCCATACTCAGTATTTTAGAGAGAAGCCACTGAGGAGCAGGCATGTGACTTCAGTTCATAATAAGCTGCAAAATGGGTGGATTTCTGACTGATTCACTCTGGCATGGTACCCTGTGGCCACCCCCATGAAATCCAGGCTTTTGTGCTGCTTCCTATTTCCTAAAAGTCATTGACAGAATGACGGACATCTGAAAAAAACTTTTGATTTCCTATTTTCTATATTCCCCAGAAATCACCATATAGTCTGACCTTCGGTCTTCCCAATTTCCTTTAATGGTAAGGAATGGTAAGTGGTTTTCAGCTCTTTGATAGGCAGATTCTGTTCACAGGTGGGAGATATTAATGAAAAAACATAGTAACCCAATCAAGAGTTCATTGTCATCTGTTTTGATGGTTATATTTGCTCTTTCACTCCTAAAATGTCATGCATCAGCAATTTCAAGGCTGTATGGGTATATTTTTTACTTATGCACAAAGGTAAATTATTAGAAATGACTTGTTAAATGCAGTACAAAAATGTTTGCTATTCACCTCCAGAAAATGGTACAACATTCATCCAGCATAGTTAAGAATAAACTTTAAAAGGGATGGATTCTGGACTTGTTAGTAATTTTTTAAATTGTCTAAACCTGTTTGAAACTCACCATTGCCCATTTCCATAAAGTATCCTTGAAGACTGGTAGGTCCGTAGACTACGTCAGAAATGTCCATCTCCTCACCACTATGATCAGTGCAAAGTGACCATCTCAAAACCAAGCTTGTGTGGGACTTTGACCTGCAATGCTCCCCAGAGTGCAGCTGTGCTCTAACCTTTTCTCAAGCCAGACTCTCCAGCCCTGTGCACGTAGGTGCTGCTGTACCAGGGTCCTCCATCAGTACTTAATAAATGCATGGAGATTCACATGAGTGAACAATAGAAACATTCTCTGAAAATGCCTGGAAGAGACTTCAACATCTAGACTTGAAGAAGTATAAAAAATGAGACCAAGTTATATATACATATATATATCCAATTTTATATGCACATAGAAGAAATAAATATAAATGTATTTAGTGTACTTACATATTATATTTACATTTTCTGAATTATAAGCATTATGTATGTATATGCTTGATTTATATAGGTATGTGATAGACACACGTATATATACATATTTTCATTTATTTTATATATAATATGTACACACATAAACATGTTTGATACATGTACACATATTAAATGTATAACTAAATTAGATATTATATTTACTATACATTTTATGGAAAGTAAAAATTTTATTTATATATGTATTATATATACTTAAATATTATGATTTCCTCTCAGCCCTATCTTCTAGCCAAATCATTACTATCTTTGGTTTACATTAATCTCTGAATTGGTTGCCACATCTTCATGTGTACCCAGATATCCTAGAACTCTGATTTATATAGTAATTTATAGGGAATTGAGCAAAACAAAACAAAACCAACAATAAACAATCTTCAAAACTCCTGTCTGGACTTTTGATGCTAGGTCCAGGTTTGAGGTTTGCCCTGATCTCCTGAGAGATAGGGCTGTGAACTTCTTAATGCACTCTTTCTTTTTTTACAATTTTATTTTATTTTTTAAAAAAGAAAACAGACTGTCTTTTTTATTATTAGGCATACCAATCAAAGTTCCAACTCCTTCCCTTCCTCCCATTCCCTCCACTTACCCTCCACCCCATTCCACATCCACTCCTCAGAGAGGGTAAGGCACATCGCTCTGGGGAAGGTCCAAGGCCCTCCCTACTATATCTAGGCTGAGCAAGGTATCCATCCAATGAGAATAGGATCCCAAAAAGACATTACAAGCACTAGGGATAAATCCTGGTATCACTGTCAGTGGCCCCTCAGTCTGCTCTAGCCATACAACTGTCAACCACCTTCAGAGGCACTAGTTAGAACTATGCTTGTTCCTTCTCAGTCCAGCTGCTGCAATACCACTCTTAGAGGACTACTCAGCAGGAAAAACAAAAACAATGACATCTTGAATTTTGCATGCAAATGGATGGAACTTAAATATACCATCCTCAGTGAGGTAACCAGGACCCAAAAAGATGAATATGGTATGTACTCATTCATAAGTGGATACTAGCTATAAACAAAGGATATTGAGCTCACGATTCTTAATGCACTTCTATGGCATGTTAATTCCACCTGCCCATCCATGTCTTAGGCCACTGGAAGGATTCTAACCAGTTGAAGGTTGGGCACATTACCTCGCTAGGAGTGCCTTTAGCATCACTGTGCTTAGTTCTCATCTAAGTGCACACATAGGTACTCTGTGACCCTCAGGCTTCTCACTCCCAGGGATCTGCAGTGAGAGTACATGGTCAAGGCTCAGCCTGGTCATTGCAGTCCAGCTGGTGGTCTTTCTCAGGTTCTTGTGTCTCTTCTACTGCTGGTCCAGCTGGTGGTCTTTCTCAGGTTCCTGTGTCTCTTCTACTGCTGGTCCAGCTGGTGGTCTTTCTCGGGTTCCTGTTGTTTCCTCTACTGCTGGTCCAGCTGGTGGTCTTTCTC
>NC_022020.1:12612141-12627290 GCF_000317375.1 Microtus ochrogaster | reverse complement strand
TACTTACAGCAGCACTGCCCAATCATTTGTGTGACTCATTTGTAAGTTTTCCAGCTAGAGGTAAGATCTCTTTCCATCACTGGGCAGCTATCGTCTTGCAGCCAGAGGAGTCCCTTGGGAAATGTTCAAATCCCCATGTGAACTCTGCAGGTTTCTTTTACTCAAAACCATTAAGACACATTTTTTTTCCAAGAAAATTACTTTGCACTACTCAAATTTTTGATAAATAATTAGTCACGTATGAGCAATTTAGGCGGTTTTAATACTGTCATTAGCATTCATTTCTGTCATTATTGCCCTGTCCTTGCAATCTATTAAGCTACTGGTGACCACAGTGTTTCATGTGTTAACTGTATTTATTGATGATTTTGAATCAAATGTTTTATCTTTTTTTCTTTTGTTTAAATACCTTCTTTTTGTTTTTTTTTAAATATCTTTAATAATACCTGATTTTGTGCTGATCATGACAAAGTCAGGGCAAAAATCAGGGTGGGGATTTTATTTTTTTTATTTTTATTTTTTTATATTTTATTTTTTTTTATTGAGAAAAGGAAAAAAAAAAGTTTCCCCCTCCTCCCAAAAGATAGGTTGAGGATTTGAAGCCTGCCAGACTGGGAGTATGAGTTGGGAAGTAGGCAGCCACCATGTGCTGGGCAAGAACATGAGGGGGAAAAGCCACCCCCTGGCAAGAGGAAATGCTACCCAGTAAGTGTGTGCGGGTGGGTAGGAGGGCTAGTCTGACCTGAGACATGAGTGAGGGACCGTGAGGAAAATGTCTCAGAGATGGACTTGTAACTGTGGCAGATCGACAGTCAGATACAAACACTTAGAGCTACCTTCAGTTCACAGTTTGAGGGCTGTGCACAAACTGTCCTATACCCAAATACAATGTACTCTATTCATACTTTGGTACTAAAATAGAGCATTCTGAGAGACACTTGTGGAGAAAATCAAGTAATAGTTCAAGGGAGTCACCTCTCTTTAAGGGGATTCACATGCATCAGTGTTGGGCGTTACCGTGTGTTTTAGAATGAAAGATTTCACCTGTATGTGACAGACACATGAGGTTTATATATGTGGGAAAAGAGTTGGGAAATAGTAGGAAAGCTATTCGCCTAATGTTAGTTATGTACAAATGCTCTTGCAAAACAACTGTGAAAACAAACAAATAAAAGCACCAAAACCCAAATAATTTAGCAGCTCCCAGGGAAAGAGGGCCACACTGTGTATTGCAAGTAATTAACCAGGGTAAACAAGCCATCTGTCCTGGGTCTTACACAACACACCTGTGGAGAACGGTCCCACCACCACCCCACCCCACGCCCTAAGCGGGACTTGCAGGTCCTGCCATGAAGAGTTCACCACAGCCGGTAGATTACCATTTGTTATCATAGAGTTGCTGCTGAAGTGCAGTTCCAAGGCTGTCGCTGTAAAACCACAGCGCATCGTGGTTTGTTGGAGGTTAGTAGCACTTGTTAATTTGATCAAGGCTGAAGTTTACGGAGGATAAAGTAAACAATGCAAACTGCAGACACCATCAGTTTCCTGTGGGCAGTGAAGTGTGGTCTGCTCCATTTACACTTCACAGCAACATCTGATGGGCTTTGTCAGTGCCGCACAGAGTAATTAAACCTGAAATCAATAGCGGCATTTGTCATGTTTACAGCCGCTCTTTCTGCTGGGTTCAACTCATCAGTTTAGTGTGCCTCTGTTTTACTGCAGAGACATGCTCCATTATTTCTTCAGGTACAGTTGAGATATTCAGTTACATGCCCAATAGTTTGAATACGACATTAAGATTAAAAGGGACAGGCAAATGGACAGTTTTTGTAATTTATTTGCTGATTGTCTTCACTGGGGTTGGATTTCCATTTCCTTCATTCTTCCTAGGAAAACCTTTGTGGTTGGAGGTAATAAATCCCCATACCTCCCAAACTGGGAAAAAAGTTTCACCATACATTTGATAGAATTTGCGACCGGCTGTAGCCACACACTAGGATCGCTGTTGTATTTGGGGCTGGAGACAGAAAGATAACTGAGATTGAGAATTGTTGCCTCAGTTGAAGAGACTTGGTGCCTCCCCTCATTTTTAAGGATAGCTCATTTATATTTCTTTTGTGTCATTTTTTCAAGCATCTCAGGGTTTAGTTTATTGGCTCCTCTCTGAATTTTTTCTATAACCGGTCAGAAGACGAGTTTTTAGAGGAAGAGTCTTTGGCACACTCATTCGAAGGAGGTTGAAAAGAGGGTCTGGTTTCTAGGGTTTCAGTTTCTCATGAAAGCTCTTGCTGGCCGCATTTCATGCCAGTCACTGGAGAGGGGAGAGAAAATCCCGTCTCCACACCATCCTGCTGGTCTTGGTACAGGTAGGCAGGGCTAGACCAAGATAGAATCTTATTGCTGACTAGTTGCTTATACATAAATTCATATTATGTTTGTGTTTCATGTTCTTGTGGTGTTTTCCCATCTTAACACTCTACCCTCTTTCTCAAGTGCTCTTAAAGAAAGTGTATCACACTGTACTTATTAATAATTTCCCCTAGTATTTAAAAGTCACAAAGCTACCCTTTTCAGAAAGCATCTTTCTCATATGTCTGCTTGTATACTCTAGTAGTTGGTGTGGAGCTGACTTAACTACAGCAGCTCCAATTCCTGTAGGCCAGATTGTCATGGGGACTTCTAATCATTCATGGCAGTGGCATGCCAAAACCTTAAGAGAAATTCAGTAAGCATAGCAACTATGAAAAACAGTGGTATCACTCTCAAGTCTAATATGCAGAAGGTTATAGTATGAATTGTTTTCAGTTAGTGAAGATGGGATATTTCTGCTTCCTACAAGTATGTGTCATTCAGGATTATCACATGAATACACAGAGTAGAACATAGAGACTCAGACGTGCAGGATTATCACATGAATACACAGAGCAGAACATAGAGACTCAGACGTGCAGGATTATCACATGAATACACAGAGTAGAACATAGAGACTCAGACGTGGAATGTCCTTGACATCAGGTTGTCTCATTCTAGGTCATAGCTCCTTTGGTTAGGACTAACGCCATGTATCATGAGCACCATGCTCGGCCTCCTTTCTGGGATCCCAATACAATACCATAACAATCACTTCAAAAGTTTCTATTCAGCTCATAAAAAGGGGGAAGAAGACCTGAGTGATCACTCAGAAGGTAAAAGGCCTGCTGTGCAAGAATGACAACCAGCCTTTGCTCTCTCAGCACAAGTTTCTCTCTTGCCACACTCAGGCACATGTGTGTACTCACACACAACACACACATGCAAGCAAACAAAAAAGCAATGAACTTGCCAAAACAGTCTGGTCAGAACTGTCTTTAATTTTTATTTTTTTAATATTTTTTTAAATTTTTATTTATTTATTATGTATACAATATTCTGTCTGTGTGTGTGCCTGCAGGCCAGAAGAGGGCACCAGACTCCATTACAGATGGTTGTGAGCCACCATGTGGTTGCCGGGAATTGAACTCAGGACCTTTGGAAGAGCAGGCAATGCTCTTAACCATTAAGCCATCTCTCCATATTTTTAACATATACTTTCTCAACACATTTGCTTCAAATTTTTGAGAAGTTATAATGTTTTCTATAATAAATGTTATGAAGTGTGTGAGTGGGAATTACAATGCTGCATGATGTGGCAAGTCAAATGGTAAAACTTCTTGACTATAATGATGGTGTTGAATTTGCTGGAGTTATCAAAGTCGAATTTTATTATAAATTACAATAATTTTGTTTACCTGAACTTTCAATGTGCCTATGATAACAAGGGTGACTCTTGGGAACTGTACCCAAAGTAAAATAACAATAATGACCTGCACACCCACAGCTACACTTAAGAGACAAGGAAACTTAGTTGAAGGCAGAGCATCTGATTTTGCTGAACTCAAACTTGGAGATTGTACCTCCCATTCTTTAGGTTCTTGTTACCCAGTTGTTGAAATTTCTCCTATAGACTACGTCTATGAAAAATTCAACTAAGATTATGAAAGCTTGTTTGAAGACCTGTTCTGTAGAGTGTTGATATTTATCTGAGATAGTCACTTATGGCAGCTGCAGAATCATAGGGTAAGAATTAGGCTTCTTGCAGAGCTAGCAAATGCCCATCTTTAAATGCTGTCCCTCAGAGTATATTGCATGGGATTCCCTAAGCCAATAGAGATCCCAGGAATGAGTTAAGTCTGGGAATGGTATTTGTGTTGGTTGCGTTCCTGCCCCTTTCTTATTTGTGGCCCTCTGTCCTGAACTCCTCAGAAGACTGTGAGCTCACACACAAGAGTCTATGTGTCTGGCTTGGTAGCTTCTCTAAAGATTTTAGAGTATCACAGAATATCTCTTACATGCTTGTCTTGACAAAGAAATCATAATCATATTTTATCATAAAATAATTATGCACACTACAAAAGGTAAATATGAAATAAAATAAAAGATAACAATTCTATCACAATCAGTTGAAAGTTGCCTCACCCTTGACTTCCACCAAATTCAGGTATCAGAGTTTCTGGTTCAGGCAGCAATTAAGCCAAGTTGAAGCTATCCTGAGAAGTCCATGCTCCATAACAGATGTCCTCCAAGCTCAAGTTAATTTCTCTTTCAAGCTTTCTGAGCAAGCAGGTTATTGTGAATAGCACCGTGGCCAAAGTATCAAAATTTGCATGATGCATTAAAGAGTATAGGGTATCTGTGTGGTTACTTTTCTCACCATTCCTGTCAAATCTGTACCTTTGTTCCCAAAATAGAGAAGAAATAACTGAGGCTCAGAGAGGTTGAGAGATTTGTCCATGGTTGATGCTTTTAATAGCAACACCAAACTTCAAACTTGAGTCTTTGATTTACCTTTCTAGTGGTTTCTACAGTAATCTTGCTACATTGATTTTGAAAAGGCAGGACTATAATAGGCAGATTTTTATGATAGTCTATGCAAATAGTGGCTGTGCAAATATCAAGGCACAGCAAGTAGACATCTGTCTATGTGCACTTGAGGGTGCCTGTGTTTGCATCTATGAATTCCTCTGTGGGGTGTGTGTGTGTGTGTGTGTGTGTGTGTGTGTGTGTGTGTTTTACATTCATTTATTATAAAAAATTGTGTTAACTCTTATGGACTGGTTAAGCAAGTCCAGAATCTGAAGCACAGACAATCAAGAACAAAAGATACTGCCAGGGCCGTGCCGACTTGAGTACTCAGCATTGTCACCCAAGGCCATGACTTCTTCTGGGTCAGGGCTTCAGCCAAGGGTCATGTTTAGGTCTGCAGCTATAACACAGCCAGGGTCTGTACTGATGTCTGTAGTTCCTAATATCATTGAAGGCCATGTGTATGCTAGGGTTGTGGGCCAGCATCTGGGGCCTTATTGATGTCTGGAGGACATGCTGCCACAAGGTCCACGCTGAACTGGGTGGCCTGCACTACCATCAGGGGCCATGGTGACTTCCAGGTCTAAGTTGCTGCCTAGGGCCATGTCTGGATCTGTGGTTCTGCTTAGGCTGGGATCTGTACTGATGTCATGGACCATGCTACCACAGAGGTCACTGGGACAGGAACCATCTGTGTTGAAATCTGAGGGCAGTACTGAGCTGATCTCGTCTCTGACTGGCCTCTTGCTGGATACTGTAGCAATAGAGCTGTTCCACCCATCTGTCAGGAAAGATTGTCCCACCCCTCACCATAGGTGTGGGTCTCACCTGGGCAGCACACTAGAACTTGCAACTGTTCATTTCCATGAGTCATTGGTTTGGTTGGAGGCCTCTGGCCACTGCTACACCATTGAACTGACTCACGAGGCTATACTACAGCTTCCAAGATGAGATAAGTGTCTTCTCCATTTTTGTTTTGTTTTGCTTTTGTCTTGTTTTTTATTTATTTTTGTTTTTTGTTTGTTTGGTGGTTTGTTTGTTTGTTTGTTTGTTTGGTTGGTTGGTTTAGCTTTGGGTTTTTCTTTTAAATTTCGTTTGCTTTTACGGAAGGTTGCAAGGGCAGAGGGTGGAGGTGATGAGACAGGGAGATGAATGTGATCAGGATGAATGATGTGAAATCCACAAAGCATCAATAAAAATTAAAAAGAAAAAAGTAGAAGAAAGAATTATGGGGGGCTGGAACTTGGGGAGCATGTGAAAAGCTGTGGACTAGAGGCAGAACTTCTTACAAGTGGGGTGGCATTTAAAATTAATTTGTGGGGTAATTTCCCTCATCAACTGTATTAATCTCTAAGGTTTAGCCACATTTTCAGATCCTGTCACAGCCTCACTGAATTAGTATTTGATTGAATGACAGTGGAGCAAAACTTTAAGAAACAGTACATCAAAAAAGCCATACAGTCTACTCCTGGTCAATATATAAACTTTATATTATCTTTAGATTGTGATCTCAAAATAAAGACAAACTCAGTGTAATCCATAATTTTACCTACTATAGCAAGAATTATCCTATATACAACTAAAAACAAATTCGTCTTCTCCCCAGAAGAAAATTGAAGTATTTGGGTGGCATTTTCTCTTCTCCTTTGAAATCTTATAATTTAAACATAGATAATGTTAAATAATTAGAGGACAAGAAAAATATGAAAGCAAATAATGAGGTTACTTGCATATTGGTTACTATTTCTGTTGTTGTCACCAAATATCTGGCAAAAGCAATAGGAGACACGGGTATGTTTTGGCTCATGGTTTAAAAAACACAGTCCATAATGACAACAAGAATATGGTACCTAAGGTGGGATTGTCTGTGAAGATGACAACTTGTGCCTGGCCATGTCCAGATAGAAAGTAGAAAGGACTGGACAAGAATGAGGACAGGAGAGCTATCAGTCTTGAATATCAGCCTTAACCGACCTCTCTCACCCAAACCCCAACTAAACCTTACTGTTTTACTTTTTAACAATTTGTTTCATTGTTGTGTGTTTATAGCTATTTTGCCTACATGTGTGTATATGTGCCATCTTCATGTATGGTACCTGTAGAGGTCAGAAGAGTTGAGTTATCAGATTGCCTGGAACTGAAGTTGCAAATGGTTTTGAACTATCATTTGGGTGCTAGGAACTAAAACCTGGGTTTTCTGCAAGAATAAGAAATGCCTTTAACTACAAAGCCATCTCCCTAGGCCTTAGACCATAACATCTCAGAGGTCCCATAGCCTCCCCAAACAGTGCCACCCTTGGAGCCCAACTGTTCAAATACACAATCATGTGGAGGTCCCTTCAGACTTAAAGTCTAACATATTTATGTGTATGTATATATTCATGCCAAGATAATTGTCATGTTTCCATTTGTTGTTGCAAATAATATTTATTACTATCCTTCTGTACTCACTGTGTAAAAGGCCATGAGTCTGAATAAGCATCTCAGTTGTTCCATTTGCCTTGACCTGATTCAAGCCTCCATACCACAAGGGAATTACCCATTAGCAGTCTGCTAGAGTTGGGTTGGGGTTCTGCAGACTTATACCGATCTTAGTGATAGATCACAGAATGATGCTAGATACCACATTCCAGAGAATATTCTTCAAGGCATTGCCACCTAATCCTTACCCTCACTGAGTCATCAAAGGGTGGTTTAATCCCATATTCCCGAAGCAGTTACTACAAGAAGATGAAGGACCCAATAAGATCAGTGTGTTTCATGAACATTGACCCATTACTGTATTTCATTGGCTAAGAAGTGAATTTATTGGTCAGAAAAGCATGCTGAGCACAATAGCGTAGGAGTTCATGAAAAACTGAGTGGCTCTGTGAGTGTCTGAATCTGATCAGTGTGCCAGGATGATCCTGACTACCAGCAGAAACTCTCCCACAAAGTAGAGACCATGAGAAACAGGGGTGTAGTGAGGGAAGTCCCCAAAGGTCTCTTTTAGTACCCCTATATCTTGTGTTGTAAGTCAATTGAAAACTATAACAGGCTAATTAAATCAGGATAAAATTGCCATTCCTTTTCAGGAGTGAAGGCTTGAGTCACCACACTAAGCACAGGACCACAACCAAAGTAGTCAGAGAAATCAATTCATATCCAAATTGCCCATTTCACATAAATGAAATTATCCAGCAAGTGCCTACATACTATAGCATACTGAACAGCCTTTGAACAAGGCTTGGGATTCTTCTTTCTCTATCAACTTATGCTAAAGGACTGGGACTGAAAAAGCATGGGATAAACCCGGACTCTCTGAACATGGCGGACAATGAGGGCTGATGAGAAGCCAAGGACAATGGCACTGGGTTTTGATCCTACTTCATGTTCTAGCTTTGTGGGAGTCTAGCCAATTTGGATGCTCACCTTCCTAGACCTGGATGGAGGGGGGAGGACCTTGGACTTTCCACGGGCAGGGAACCCTGACTGCTCTTCGGGCTGGAGAGGGAAAGGGTGAGGAGTGGGGGGAAAGGGAGAGGAGTGGGAAGGGGGGGAATGGGAGGCTGGGAGGAGGCAGAAATTTTTTTTTAATAAAAACAATAAATAAAAAGAAAGAAAAGAAAAAAGAACACTCACTGGGGCAAAAGGCAAACAGAGGGAAAAGAAACAATCTTTCTATCTAGGGACAGCTGTTTCAGTTCTCACTCATGCTTTCTAGCCTTCTTGTGATTGTTCCTTTGGGATTTTGTGAGTCAGCCTCTACAATGAAAAACTTGCTTGGGATAAAAGGATGATTAAATAGGTAATAGATTACAAAGACTTAGAGGGTAGATGATAAAAAGGAGAGAGATAGATGATAGACAGATGGAGAGATATAAAATGGGTAGGTGATAGGAAATTAGAGATACGTGATGGATAGGGAGATAATATGTTGATAGACAATAAATAAGATTACAATGATAAATGATACAGTCCATGTCCATCTGTCATAAATCTAAGGGAACACATTTAAAGTTGGCAATGGAAATTGTTATAAGAAATGTGTTGGGTGTTTCATTGTTTTTACACATCGTAGTGCATATTTGCACATATTTGTATGATACATGTTAATGGCTTGATGTGATCTAGAACCAATATACTCAAGATGTATGAAATTTCTGAATGTGACATTGGTGTGGGACAATGGTCTGCATTCTGTCAATTATAGTTTAAATAAACGCTGATTGGCCAGTAGCCAGGCAGGAAGTATAGGTGGGACAACCAGACAGGAAGCAGAGGTGGGTCAATGAGAACAGGAGGATTCTGGAAAGAAGGAACTTCCTTCTGTAGTCCTGACCCAGCCACAGAAGAAACAAGATGTGACTGCCTCACTGAATAAGGTATTGAGCCACGTGGCTAACATAGACAAGAATAATGGGCTAATATAAGTTATAAGAGTTAATAAGAAAAAAAATAAGAAAAAAAAGAGTTAATAAGATGCCTGAGCTAATGGGCCAATCAGTTTACACTAATATGGACCTCTGTGTGATTTCTTTGGGACTTAATGATTGGGAGAACTGGACAGGACAGATAACTCAGACAACATTACATATTATCTCTTTTTAATAAGTAGAGACACTATATCATTATCTAATAATTAGTATAATACACAAACTAGTAACATATTATTAACTATTGCACTCTGTTCCTATTTGTAGGCATTGCATTTTTATTCAAGAGCTACAGGGCACAAAATGTTTGTCTATGTAAACACTGTCACAAACATGTGATGAATGGACTGTGCTGTGGCAGCATAGCTACATTGTCAGTAGACAACATTGATTTATGAGTGTCCTTATAATCTCATAGGACTTCCTACATACATGTGAACTGTTGCTGATGGAAGTTGTGTTGTACCACCTGTGATATATGTCTTACAGGTGTTGCTTTCCTGATTGAACCTAAGATTCCCAAAAATGCAGTCTATGTACACTTTCTCTGTGCATTCAGTTAACACCAGCCTCTGTGCTGCTGTGCAGGGAGTTTGCACATGCTATTAAAGTCCCAAGTCAGTAGCTTTTTAGGAAAAGGAGATGATCCCTGGTGAGCCTGACCTAATTAAGTGATCCCTTAACAGTGAGTGGGCTTTTCCTGGTGAAAAAAATGTAAGGAGGAAGGAGTGTCTTGACAGGAGCTTCGCTAGTCCTGGCCTGAAGGAGAAGGTCACATGGGAAGGTCCCACATAGACATCTAGGAGCTGAGAGCAATGCTGTGCTCACATCCAGCAAGGAGTCAGGAGTCTTTGGTCACAGTCTGAGGGGCCTGGCAGATGAACAGGATGCTTTGTGCAGTCTCTAGATAAGTCCTGACCAGTGTGTCAGACACTGAGAGGGACTTGTGACCTCTTGAACTGGAAAATGACAAGATGTTATTTTAACCTGCTTAATGTGGCTGATACCCTGTGCAACAATAGAAAAGTAAAAAAGGGATGCTTTCTTAGCTAAGCACATATTCCCTTCTATGAGGCTCATGAAGAACACCCATATCTGAGATTATCAAAGAGCCCTTGAAAGCTTAATTTTCCATCTGAGTCACATGTTCTTGGCAGCACAAAGGGAGGTCAATTTAGCACACAGTTCTGGCTTGCATTTCCTAGATTTCTCTGGAAGCCCTGGTGGCAAGCTGAGGTTCGGAAAAGGAAAGAAACTCCCTAGAGCTCAACTTTGCATTTGCCCAGCCTGAGCATCTGTGTAGCAGGTCCCAGGTAATGGCTCCCAGATCTGCCAGTGACTGTAGAGACTAACCGAGACATGACTCTTCCATGAATACTGTCACAAAATATTAGGAGACTTTGGGATGATATTTTCTATTTGTAGACTTTGGCATGGCATTGATTTAGAGTCAAGCATATTAAGAGTGTTGAAATTCATCTAATTGCAACACAACCATCATTTATGCTGTGATTATTGGGGTGTACTTATCCTGGAAAGT
Source organism: Microtus ochrogaster (assembly GCF_000317375.1). NCBI lineage: Eukaryota > Metazoa > Chordata > Mammalia > Rodentia > Cricetidae > Microtus > Microtus ochrogaster. The sequence continues at coordinate 12,616,454 of NC_022020.1, read as the reverse complement.
ATCTCTTAGAGGATTCCTTTAGGAAGAAACTTAGAATGCACCTGTAGTACTGCAGAAACAATGAATTCACCTGGAGTCCATAACAAACGACAAACAGCAACTAAGAAGCACTGGTGTCTGGGGATCCAAACCACATACAAGGGTGGCTTCACAAGGGCAGGTATGGATGAAACGATACAGACACTGTATACACAGTGACTGTGATACAAATTATATGGATTTTAGTACTATAAGCTAGCACATTATTGTGGACTTTCTGGTTGGAAAAACATAAAAACTTAGAAAACTTTAAAAAGCCTTAAAACCTAAGATTTTCAAAGACTTTTCAGGTGATAACCTTTTCAACAACAGGAATTTTAAATTTGGGTATTGCTATCAATCCTAATGTTTCTTTAAAAGGTGTTGCAAACTGATTTTTCTCAAGGATTTTTTTACAACAAAGATTACAAGAAAATTCTTGACTTAGTATGTTGTTATAAAGAGAGAGATATAAAATAATAAGAACTGTAATTAAGCATGTTAACATTGCACTAGTGCTTATAACCTCGGGGCTTTGGCAGACTGTGAGCAAAAAGATCCAGGGGTAGAAAGGCTGGAACGGAGTCAGTAAGAATTGTCAGAGAATTATGTCCCCCTGAGCATGTGCACTGCACAAATCAAACGTGGAAACAACTAAACACTGTCTGCAAAAATAAAATTGGTTGTGTTTTTTGAAAAAGGGATTAGCATCAAAATTTTAACGCTTTCAAATGTCTTGTGTTTTGACATTTGTAGTCATTGGCCTCAGAAAAATATCAATCAGTAGCTTACAATGAAAATTCCTTCCGCAAATCCCAGAATAAATAAATCTATGTATGTGGAATACATATTATGCATATATAGTTAATACACACATGTATACATGTATTAAATATGCATACACATACACAGTGTTTATTACTTGCCAACATAGGGCACCTTGCATGTAGGCCAATAACCTCTCAAACAATAATCTGGGCCAGATGTTCCTAGAGGAATACAGCATATAATGTACCTAATGTTTGCAAGACTAACACAATAGGTAGATAACTTCCTTCTCACCCCAGCTGGTCATAGTCTATGCCCTGAAGCTTAGAGATTTATAACCCTTGTAATTTTACCCTAAACGGAGTAATTGCAGATGCTACTCCATTGTATGATTTTAATTAGTGATGATGTTGAATGTCAAGATAATGAATTTCAAATGGGTGAGATACTTAGGATCCTCAGAAATTACTGATATCACAGATTTTATTTATTTGTGATTATTGTCTTTTTCTAAAATTATTTGTGAAATATTATAATACAAAGCCAATCTTTTTCCCAGAAAAATCAAAGTACAGCAAAACATATACACTTGTTTTCAAAGAAAAGTATTTTTAAATATATCAAGTGCTATTGATTGTCAACATATTTTCATAAAATAATTAAATGCACAAAATACAACATGATTCTTAAAAGTGATAATGTTCAGGAAAATGGAGTTAGAAGATAATTTATTTTGATTTCCTCTTAACAGGCTTTTGTTTTCTTTTTGTTTGATTTGGTTCCTGACTCTTAGTCTTGCCACGTAGCTCGGGCTAGCTTTGAATGTGTATTCCTACTGCTCATGAGTTCTTTGAACATTGAGGTTTCAGAGGTACTGACCCATGTCTTGCTCAGATTTGCACATCCATACTGAGAATGTGTTGTTTCATCATTTGTCATTCCATAAAGAAATGCAAATCTTGGGTAGGATTGGGTTTTAAGGGATTTTTGCTTAAGAAGACTTTCTTCAAATGCCACAAGTTTATTTTTATGTAACAAAAAATGTACAAAACAATGTCTTTTGTCTTATTGAAAAGAAATTCAAGTATTTCCCTTGGTCAGCTTAGGTGTGAAGAATCATTTCATTCATGGGTGTGAGTTTTAATCAGCATTCATTTCCTTTCATTCCCATGGTTTCTCTGAATAAATTATGAGATGTTTCCATCATTTTCTGCATGTTCTGGTCATAAGGATACATAGTGTAGTTATAGAATAGCCACCAAACAACCGGAGCAGTGATCATAGAAAGGCATGTTTCCAAATGATGACCTTGTCTCTTTTCAGGATTGATGAACTTGGCATTAACGCTAAAACTCTGTGAATGGGAACAGGGAAACCCAGGAGACTGCCACAGGAGGGCTCAGAGCCTCTTCCACTGCACACTCATTTCACCTTCCAGGAAAACATGGTCCATGCCCAGAATTCTCTCTCTCACTGAGCTATCCAATAAACAAAAAGTGTACATCTGGAAAACAAGCAAGAAAATAACTTGTAATTGAGAAAATACAGTAATAAAATATGACTAGACATAATTACCTAGCTTCTGTTCTAAAATTAATAAGTTGTTCCTAGAGACCACAAAGGTTGAAAATAAAAAGAAGAAATTTAACATGTGACATCATCTAACAAATTAGTGAGCGCCGGGCAAAATGGAACACAGCCCAGATGAATCCGAACCCTCAGAAGGCAGAAACCGATCCTGAGTTTGAGATCTCACTGGGATAAATGCTGAGACCCTATCTCAAAAAGTAAAGCTACATAAATAGTACAGAGAATTTGCCTTTTAGTACATCTTCTCATATAGAATATAGAACCTGTGTGTGTTTAATACATGTTATGACAATGCTTGGGATATAGTGTTGATTTGAGTAACTCTTTTCACATAAAACCTATGTAACCTCTGTATGTTTTTTATCAAAATATAAATAGCAACAGACTACTAAACAGTCTTAAATGATAATATATATTATCTATAGTGAATGTATGAAAGCAGAACAAATTCTTGCTATTTAGCAAAACATTTTACAGTCTGATTTGAAACTTTTTCATATGTCACATTGACAGTTTCCGGGGGAGGGGAAACATCAACGTACAAGCTCTGCTTTAATGCTCAAGGAATATAAAAGCACTAGAGAAAAATGTGTGATATGCACATTGACGTGGGATTCCCTGCTGTATGCTGTGAACATGCTTTATTACTATTGGTCAATAAAAAAGCTACTTCAGCCTATGGCAGTACAGAATAAAGCCAGGCAGGAAATCTGAACAGAGATATAAAGAGAGTGCAGGTGGAGTCAGGGAGATGCCACATAGCTGCCAAAGGAGAAAGACGCTGCTGGAACCTTCCCAGTAGGCCAAAACCTCACAGAGATACACAGATTAATAGAAATGGACTAATTTATTTAGTAGGAAGCCTGAGCTAATAGGCCTAACAGTGCTGAAATTAATAACGTTTCTGTGTGATTATTTGGGTTGGGCAGTCAGGAAAAGAACATGCCACCTCAATTTTCAGCATATTTTAGCATTTTATCAATTAGCACTTTAATCAACAATATGACAAAAATGGACCATTTGAAATTTCCATCAACCCATGTTTTGATACAAATCCATTTCTACTCAACCATTTTATCTTCTTAACTCCCATGTCAGTCCATGAGGCCAGATTTATCATTGTAAGAGTGGATAGCATGAACACAGAAACACACAAGAGTCTATTTGTCTCGCCATACCTTACTGAAATGCTTTAATTATGTTGAATTCATGGTTAACTTTTCTGCCATTCATGGAGGAGAATGGAATGTGAGAAGGTAATTCATGATGAGAAAAGTTGGGTAAGCAGCCGTTGGGCAGTGGTGCCGCATGCCTTTAATGCCAGTACTCAGGGGTCAGAGGCAGACAGATCTCTGTGAGTTCAAAACCATCCTGCTCTACACAGCTAGTTTCAGGACAACCAGGGTTAAACAGAGAAACCTTGTTTAAAAAAATAAAACAAAACAAAAGGTGGGTAAGCGACTGTTTGAAACACCCAAAATTAAAACAATTTCTAGCTTTAAAACATTGATAAATTTATATTATATTAACATTAAAAGGATCAATACATAATATCCATAAATACAAATAATCCTTAGTGAAATTCAAAATACATTTGTGATACCTTTCAAGGATCAGTTTAACGTAAAAAGAGAATGCTCTAACAGTAAGCATAAGAAAATGCTGTGTAGATCATTGTTACTTGTATGTATATTAGTATGTATATTCCACAAGGAATTTAATAACCTGTCAGTCAGCTTACCTTTAGAGAAGATTGGTTCTACCTCTCTCAGCAGCCCTTAGTTGCAAATACCTCTTCATCTAGGAGTGGGCCCCTGTGAGAGTTCCTCCATTGGTATTGTCATGTTAACTGGTGTTGACATTAGACAGGCCCTTTAGGAAACCACACTGTTGAGATTTCTTTTTTTAAAGATTTCTGTCTTTACCCCCCCCCCCCC
>NC_022020.1:12596128-12611764 GCF_000317375.1 Microtus ochrogaster | reverse complement strand
TGTCTCCTTTCATCGCCTGATGAAGGTTAATATTCAGGAGGATGCCTATATGTTTTTCTTTGGGTTCTCCTTATTTAGCTTCTCTAGGATCACTAATTAGTGATCCTTGAGATTTCATTAGTACAGCTTCTCTGTCAAAGTAGATGACAGCCTTGCATCAAACTTTCTGGCCCTCTGGCTCTTGTGATATTTCTGCCACCTCTTCTACTATGTCTCTGAACCTTAGGTATAGGGGTTGTATTGTAGATATCAGCTGGGACTGTGCACCTCATAGTCTGTTCTTCTCTACATCTTGATTAGTTGTAGATTCTGTAATAATCTCTAACTGGAACAAAAGAAGATCCTTTGTTTAATAGAGATTTTAATGAATAGAAAAAAATCTGTTAGGATCATTTATTAAAGAAGCTTTACCAGGTACAATAGTCTTAACCATGATATATATTGGTAAGATTTATACATATACATGTTTAAATATATTTACAAAATGTGTTTATGAATATGTTGGATTTGAAGGAGTACAATGAAGTTTGTTTCTGTGTATAAATGTCCATGTATGTTCCTGTGTGTGCCAGAGCTTGTGTGTTTGTGGCTGCATGTCTGTAGAGGGTAAAGGACATAATCAGAGGTGGTTTCTCAAGCAATGTCCAACTTGGAGTTATTGTTTTCTTTCTCATTCATTTATTTATGTATTTATTTATTTATTTATTTATTTATTTATTTATTTATTTAAACCGTAGTCTCTTGCTGACCTGGGACTCACCAAGTAGGCTAGGTTGGCTGTCTAGAAAGCCCAAGGATCTTGTCTCTGCCTTCCCAGCAGAAAGATGACAAGTGGGTGCCACTGTGCCTTGTGTTCTGGGGATTGAACTCAGGTTCTTTTATGCAAGGCTAGCTGTTGAATTAAGAGCGGCGGGGCTGCGTCCCCGGCACCTGGCCGCCCACATGGCTAGCTTAGCTTATGCCCTGAAATAATTACACGGAAACTGTATTCTTTTAAACACCGCTTGGCCCATTACATCTAGCCTTTTCTCGGCTAACTCTCACACCTGGACTAGCCCATTTCTAATATCCATGTAGCTCACTAGCTGGCTTACCAGGAATGATCTTGACCTGCGTCTGCCTGGAGTGGGAGAACCATGGCGACTCCTGACTCAGCTTCTTTCTCCCAGCCTTCTGTTCTGTTTACTCCACCCACCTAAGGGTGGGTCTATCAAATGGGCCTAGGCAATTTCTTTATTAATAAGAAATCACTCCCACATCAGCTAGCAGTTCACCAACTGAACTTCTACCCCAATGCCAAAAGGAAAGTCCTCGAACGCTCTTTTCATCTACTCATTTTAAGCTACATTGACATGGTAGATCCCCTTGTATTACATACATATGACCAGATTTGAATATCTGAAAACACTAGCAATGTGCTCACATGTACATGTGTGACATTCTTGAATGTTAATAAAATCATCATCTGTTTCATCATATCCTAATACATCAAAGCTTTAGCATAGGACTATATCAGATTTTTTTTTCCCATGAACTACAGTGGGCATAAAAAGAGGGAACCCCCTGGGCATGGCATGTATGTTTCTGGACAAGACTTTAGTGTGTACATGTCATTGAGTTGCTAGCTCTATATATGATCTATATATGCATAGAGCAATATACTCTATGCAATATCTTACTGAATAATTCATCTATAGAACCAATTGCATTAACTTAGTCTTCACCACGTTAGTTGTTTTTATAGCAACTTTTTAAACTGCCACAAATATAGAAGCTTTAAACCTGAAGTTCTCTCTTGACTCTGTAGATTGGAAGGCAGACATGGGCCTCCCCATGTTAAAACCAAACAATTGAGAAGTTGTTCCCACCTGGAAGCTCAAGGTAACCTATTTCTCTGCTTACCTAGATGGTTGCTAGAATTGGGATTCTGTAGTCACTGGAACTAGATGTCAGTTTTTCTTTCAACGCAGTCTTGAGGACCATGTCCACCATCTAGATAAGAATCTGTCTGCATTCTTTGGCTTATGGGTCACTTCTTCCATCTTCAAAGTCATTAGCTAGGGACAAGTTGATCGTCCACGGCTCTCAGCTCTGTCTCACAGTTCAGATTTCCACTGGTTCTTCTTCCACATCTCCTTAACTTTCCTCCAAGAAGATAATTCCCTTTTAAGAATTCATATTATTAGATAGTACCAAAAAAGTCTAGATATTCTGTAGCCTTTAATATAACCTGCAGATCCGTCTTGTTTCATATGCACAGGTGTGGGGGGCCTGAGACTCTAGTAGGTGTCAGTAAAAAATGACAAATACATGTTTTTTTCTGGGAGGACCATGGGCAAGCAGACGACTGGAGAATAGGTGAGGCACACAGCATAGTACTAGTGAGTATGAGGACTCAGAGTTAAACTCACAAGTCTCTACTGTAGGATGGTTCCAACTGTCCGTATCTGATGGCGTGTGATGGATTTGCACCTGAGTGCTATCCTTCTGGGCCAGCCTTTGCTCTGAGAGCACTAAAAGGTACATGTTAGATGACACCAAATAGCTCTGGAATTGACAGTGCATTTCATGCCTGAAGATAGTCCTTTTCTTCCTTTCCTGGAAGAACTGAAAGTAACTCTGAAGGGGATATGTCGTGGGCATGGCATCAGCTGGGTGTGACTGATGTGTGGAACTGTTCCTGCTGAGATGGGGCTGAGGAAAGAGTGAACCCTAGGAACTGGGCTCCCCTGATCTGCTCCTAGGAAGAGGGGAGAGTGATCGCTGAAGGGGAGAGTGCCATAGAAAAAGACAGCAGCTTCCTTTTTGCAGATCATCCAAATATGCAGAAAATGTATGGTTTCTGTGCGCCAAGATATTTTGGATGAGGTCACCCACACTATGCTTTTGATTTACACTTTGCAATTTCCACTTTCCTAACGGGTTTAAATATGTATCTGTGACTGAGAAGACACTCCAATTAAAAAAAAAAATCACCTCCACTCATTTCACATGGAACTCCCTTACTCTTTTTTTAGAACGTTAATCTCTGGGTTGTGGGTAGAGAGCTTAGCATGGTGCGTGAATGCAGCCGAGCAGGTGGTTTAGATTTCTGTTAGTGTTCCAAGGAAAATCTGCACGTACACTGGGGTGCAGCACAGAGAGATTACACAGTAAAATGCTTCCGCAAACTAGAGTTTAAAGACCTGGAAACTTTATTATTTCTCTCAGTCAAATTGTAAATGGATAAATTCCTATGTTTTTAGGCTGTAAACATGAATCATGAAGGCTTCTCTAAATAGCTCAGAAAACATACCTCACACAAAATGCCAATCTCACATAATCGTCTGAAAAATCTCACTCGTTTGAGAACACTTGGCCGAGGTGGACACTTTAAAAACCAAGTGATTCGTGTTCAGTGCACCTGTTTCCTTTGTACAGGTGCCTCTGTGCTCTAGAGGGCATGAGGATTACACGGTTTCACTCATCTAGTAACTGGAATGATGCTTACTGAGTCTACTTCGCATGGCATGTAAGGGCACAACGTTAACATGGTGAAAACCATTCAAAGAGGTGGGGAATTAGAACAAGGTTAATAACTGCAATAAAACAGCAGCTGCGGTGCAGGGAAAGGCCTGATGTGAGCTGGAAGCACACGCTGTTCTCTTTCTATTTCCTTTACTGTGAGAAGAGTTGAAATGTTTATCACTTGTGTGCATGTGTGTACAGAGACATTATTGAGTGTGTATATATCTGCGGGTGAGTATGCATATGTGTGCATGTGTCTGTAGAAACCAGAGACTATTATTGGTAATCTCAAAAACTCAATCACTCTTCTCTCTTTCTCTCTTCCCCTCCCCTCTCTCTCTGAGCTAATCTTTCACTGAACCTGGACTGACTAGTTCAGTTAAAGTGATTGTTCAGTAAACCCAGGAGTTCTTCTGTCTCTGCCTTCCCAGTGCTTACAAGGAATAAGCCATCTCTGTGCGATTTTTGTTGTTTGTTTTTCGAATGAATGAAAATGTAAATCCATGGAATTGGACTTGGGTCCTTCTGTTTACACAAAAAGCACTTATCGACTAAGTGCTCAGTCCACATCTTTCTCCTTAGCACACTTATGTGTTTGCCACATGACAAAACATTTGCATTTGCCATACGTTCATTAAGAATTGCTTCTCCAAAACAAACATCACTAAACACAACATATTTTGTTTTTATGTCCAGCCTATAAAGGGACCAATTTGTTGTATTTTTTGTCTCTACTTCTTTTAACATTTTCAATAAACTTAAAATATAAAATACTATTTTCATTGTTCTATATTTAAGAAGGTAAATGTGCATGTCTTGGTAAATATGCATGTCATGAATTTAACTTTGCTTACTTTGTCTAGCCTCTTTGATTTTGTCATTCTTCTTTCCCAGACTGAAATATTAGGTTGACACAGAAGTATAGAGTGTCTCTGTGACTCTAACATTTCCAGGCTTAGTGAAGATTTGCACGTGTGAACTCACCATCACAATTATCTTAATTAGTATCTGGCCAGGGTGAAAAACAAGGCGATTGTGTAACCTCTAGCCAAGCATCCTCTGCCCACTGTGATTTTCCATGAGACAACCATATTTTATTCGCCGGAGAGAAAATGAGGTTATTAAATGTTTCCTGGTTTGGGTTTTTGACCATGTTTGTTTCCAAGTGACAATGTTGGGGGGTGGAGAGCCAGAAAATCACAGAGGTTTGAATTTGGTGAGGTAGGAAGACAGTACTTGAAGGAGGAAGACTGAGCACTCAGGCTAAAGAGGATCTAAGGTCAGATGGGGAAATAAAGCAAGAAACAGCACAAGCACAAACTTGAGAAAAGAACAAGATCTGGTTAAAAAATAAAAAACCATAACTTTGGCAACTCATTATGGTGATATTGACTTTGGTTTCCTTTGCTGTTCATGTATTCCAGTGCTGTCCAGTGCATTTGGTCCTGGGGAACATTGCCTTATAGACATGTCTTTCTTGAGTTGTTTGATGTTTGACTTACCTTGTGTTAAAGTTATATACATTTAAATGTACCATATGTCTACTTAACCATGTGAGGAGAAGGGAAATACTGGTCAAATCAGCCTATATACCCAAAATATTGCATTGTAATTTATTTTAGCCTCTTCAATTCTTAATTCCAGTGTCCTTTAAATCATCCATTGTCCTTTCCCCACATGCTAAGTTGTGTAGAAGATATCATTTTCTCCCCTTGTTCTCCACTAAGTGGTCACATATATTTTCAAGGTCACATGGCATCACTCGAGTGTGTGCCTGTGCCATTTCTTCCACTTGCTACGCAGTGTAAGGTGCTAGGACCATCTGATTTTACTTAGCCATTCTGACACTTACCTGCAAAAGTTAGAATTCTGCTTGGCAAGGTAAAGTCCATCCTAGACTCTAATAATAGAGGCTGTGTATTCAAAACCTGAGCAAACCTCTAGTCTTCCTTCTATGAAATACACCTAAGCAAACGAGATCTGGGTAAGTGTACACATGTGAGCGCTATCAATGGTCTCTTAATGCGTCTGACAGCTCTCTGAAAAATTATTAAATCCATTTTTAAAGTAACTTAAAAACTTCCACTATTTTAAGGGGAGGTGTTTTGAAGTTATTATTGATTTATTGTCCCCATCCCTTTCAGTATTTGTCACTGCCAAAAAAAGCATAAGAAAATGCCTTGCAGTAGCGGTCTTTTACACACAGATCCAACTACAGCTCCAATATACCTTGAGTGTGAGACCTAAATTGCAGGTTCATTGTAAAGCATACTGGTATAGTAATTAAAGGTCTAGAGAAGAGGTTGGCCAACTTCATCTGAAAAAAAAAAAAACAGAAAGCACCTATGTTAGACTTTGAAGACCATTCCATCTCTACAGGTACACTGCAACTGTAGAGGTAAGGTAGTCATGTACAATATGCAAATACACGCAAATGAACTGGCATGGTTGTACCCAGTCAAGTGCATTTAAGAAGCAGGCATGGGGTAGATTTGACTGCAGAGCCAAGGTTTGCTCATTTTTTTTTTCATATTGGGATTAAGTTGGCTTGAGCAGTAGATACATCTCAAGATAAGAGCTGCTTCTGGTGTTTTGAATACTACTTATACTTGAGATGTAGTGCAAGTTTTTAAGAGTGACCCAAAGTGTTGAGCAAAAATGTTAAGTGGATAGAAATATGTGTGATTTCTTCTTTCTCAAAGAGGGAGAAGTTCCCCCCAAGGAGGGAGACTTCTGAACTAAGAGTATCAACAGAGGAAGGTATGAGTTGTAGACTTTTATCAGACTGGGAACATCTTGCATTGTGACCTCTGCTTTGTGTTCTGTGATCCCTGGAAAAGACAGGAAGAAATGCCTAAATTTAAAGAACCATTTTTCATAAGAATTCGTAGTGTTTTGGTTTTTTTTTAACTGATATATTTTTAAACGGTGTTCAGAAGTAAAGACATTAAAATAATCATCAGTTTAGGCTCAAGAAGGCTGCAACTCAAACCAGACTGGAAACCTATCTAGATGCTGTATTATTCATGGATGATCTAGGGCAAGAAACTGACCCTCTTGTCCTCTGTTTCCTCACCATTAATGTAAGAAGAATTTTTTTTCTTGTTGTTGTTGTCAATTCTTGTTCTTGAAGTGATTATAGCATGTGGTAAAACTAGCTTGAAGGTAAAAGAGGCAGTGCTTGTGTCGTGTACCACTTTGTGGTCGTGTATGGCATCTAATTTGAATGCATTATTTTTATAGCAAAGGGATTTTTAAATCTTGCATAATATGAATATGGATATGACAAAGAAAAAATTCAAAATTAAGCCTTACCCACAAATATACCAAGAGATCAGGTTACTCAACCTCACCAATAACACATGACAAAAAAAAATCACATCTGTAAACTTTTCAGTTTTCTGAATTTAAGAACACACATATCCGTATCCTTTCTCCTTATTCTTTTAGATTTGTTCCTCTCTGGTTTGTAATGAAGGTTCTAGGTCTACTCTTACAGTTTCTTCAGTTGTTCAAGGCAGTGTTCCTTTATGATAGAGTTAGTTATAATTCCTTAACTCCTTTTGCTGATGACCTTTGAGAGCGGTGTAATTAGAGTAAGTTGTGGTTATTGTATCAGAATGTGCATCCCATGGGCCAACAAGGCAGCACATTAATTCTCTGAATCACCCACTTGGTGTGCAGTGCCATCAGCACAAAGATATTATTCTTTGTAATTACATCAAGAAAGGGTCTATTTAGTGTTGACTGACCTTTCCATGACTGATCAGCCTTTGCCACCAGTGAAGTAGAAACGTACATCATTAAAATGTGAGTAAATAGGAAGCCCTTCTAAATCTTAAACCATCCTAGGCAGGAGTTGCTTGGGAGGAAGAGATGGCGGTTAGGCCTTTCACGAAAAAGTAGCACACTCGAAAAATATCTTTAATGTATCAACAAATTGGGGTATAACTGAATAGAAATAATGTATGAGAATGTATCAACAAATTGGGGTATAACTGAATAGAAATAATGTATGAGAATACTTTACAAGGAAGATATGCATGGGTCTCTGTTTAAGAATTTTAAGTCAATACCATAAGAAAATATTCTTAAAAACAAGAATACTCAGATTAAAATTTAAAGCTTAGTTAGCAATAACAAATAATTTAGGGAAACTAATGCTATTTCAAAACTGTTTATAAGATGTCATACAGTTTGTGTATAATAGCTTAAGTCATATGATTTCATTTGGGATATTTGATTGGGAGTATGCTTAGGTGACACCAATTTCCCTCTTGCTGTTCCTTTTTGATCCTTGTTTTGTTTCTGTAATCAGCTCAAAGGGAACATCTATTATTACAGAAAAATTGATCAAACAGAGCTTTAATGCCTAATTTTAGCTGGGTATATGGTTCCACTGGTAAACCTTGTGTCTAGCATCTAGGAAACCCCAAGTTGAACCGACGGCACCACATAAAACTGGCCATGACATTACACAGCTGTAAACCCAGCCCCTGGGAGGTGCGAATCAAAAGTTTACTTCAGCCTTGACCCCATAGTGAGTTCAAAGCCAGCCTAGAATACATAAGATGTCTCTCAACAAAAATGCAGTTTAAGAGACACTTGCATAAGTGTTCTTAAACACTCCTAAATAGAGGAAAACGTTCCATTCTTTTTTTAACACATACCCACATTAAGCGGGTCCTTTTGGCTGTTTAATACACAGCTCTGTTTCTGGACCAAGATTCCCTGCTGAGGCCATGTACAGAGCCCTATGAGTAAACTGTATTCAGAAATCTGCTTAAAAGCTGCCCCTTTCCTCAAAGTTTGTTCAACACGCCATCCAGAACCAGTCTCTCATGCACTACTCTGCTATATGTTCTGCCCTTCGTACAGAGACTGTTCTAATGAAGTCACTTTTGTGATCACCTCAAATTTCTCATCTGGTGGAAAGCTCCTTCGACTCTGAAACTGTGGCTGTTTCCATGTGGTATCCATAGTTCCTGGTCAAATACATACAATTAACAGAAATGAAAAATGATAAGGAACAAGGATTATTAATGCAAAATAGCCCTAAAATGCAGCCTAAATAGCCCTAAAATGTAACATCAGTTACAGGAGGCAATGTGATAAGACCGTTAGCAACATTTAAGGAAACAAAGCAGGAGATCATCTACAGCCTAGTTAGGGAGCTAAAGGAAGTGCTGAAGTAGCCTAGTTAGAGAAAACCTGACCTTGAAGTCGGGCAGGGGTAGGTGGTCCTGACTTGGTACAGGCTTCCTCTGGCAGCATCTCTTTCAGGTTCTGAATATGCTGTTTTCTCACTAAGCAATTATTTAAATAAATGAGTGAATATAAAACATTTCGTCAAACATGTAAACTTTGAGGCATACACCAACCTTGGTTCAGAGAGCTGATTTGTTCACTTACAAATCAAGAATGTTCTTTTAAGACTAATTATCGGAGAACTGGGGTTGGACAAGAGATTGGTTTCCATGGCAGCACAGACAGGAAGTTGGTCCTGGGAGAGTTAAAACAGTTATTTGCTCCTCTGAGGCTTCGGGGTATCGACACATATCACTCTTACAGGCTTGCTCCTCTGGAACACCGGGGAGAACTCTTGCTTTCTGTAGTAATTGGCATATAGATTTTGAGCTAGCAGCTATGGAATAATGCCTTTGCGCACACAGTAGGTGACACATCCGATAGAGTCTGTATTTCCTCCGGCTCTGCTGCACTGTTAGAGAACTGGCGTATATTTTGAGCATTTGCGTTCCCTATGCTGCTGCATGTGCTTTGGGGAGACAGAGCATGTCCGGGGTACTATGGCTGTAGCCCAATGCATGTTCCTCAGAAAGAGCACTGTACTGAGCACTCATGGGGAGCCGGAACCCCCGTCTCTAGACCATTTACTCAGAAGCCTATATCTGCACATCCTATGTAATCAGTCTTCATTCTCATGCTTACTTTAATGACGTCAACGTGTCACTCTAAGACTGGGGTGTTGGCTCAGTCATTAAAATGCTTGCTTCACAAGCATAAAGGCCTGACTGAGTTCAATCCCTAGAACCAACATATTTAAAAACCAGTGTTCTTGTAATCACAGCTTTAGGGAGGAAGGGACAGGCAGATCCCTTGGGGCTTACTGGCCCACCAGCCTACCCTACTTGGTGAGTCCCAGGCCAGTGAGAACTATGAAACAAAGAAGGTAGGTGATGCCTGAGAAACACAGGAAATTTTTCTCTGACCTATCCTCCGTGTACATACACATGCATGTGCAAATGCACCCAAATGCACACTCATGTAATCCCAACCCCCAACACCCTATTCACACAAATTATTACTATATGCAAATTACCAATCTAGTGCCAAGAGTTTGGAGGATCATGCAGGTGCAGATTTAACAGTACACAATTGATGGTGTTTAGCCACTTTTCCAATGCTCTGACAAGCTCCTAACGAGAAATAGTTAAAGAAGGAAAGACTATTTTAGGCTTCCGGGTTCAGAAATTTCAACCTGTGTTTAGCCCCTTCTGTTGTTTCTTAACTGTAGTAAGGCAGAATATCATGGTGGCGAAGTATGAAGGAGGAAAGGCGATTGCTTCACATCAGTCAGAAAACAGCAACAAATGAAAGTGTCTGAGACATTATACATCCAGGAAACCCATGACTTGTTCCCTCCACATAGGCCTCAACTCCTGAAGTTTCCAGCACTTCTTGAAATAGCTAACTGGAGAGTCTTCAACCAATTGACCTGTGGCAACATTCAGTATCAAAACTAGAACAGACTATGTAGTACTTGGGCTGCTCTACAGGGGCACAAATGCCTGAAAGCTCAATGCCTGCAATTGAACCTGAGTTACAACACTGTGCATCATGGGGTGTGGGGGTGGAGCAGTGTGGGTGGCTTTCCTTGCTTATGTCATTAACAATACCTTAAAGCCAAAAGATTGTGCAACAATTGACACAGTGTATTTGAGCCTAGTTAACAAGTTATATAGCAATAACCTAATAATCCTAAAGGGCCAAGAAAACCTTCCTCTTGACTCTCAAATTTGGACAAGTGTATGCCAGCCCAGGTGACAGTGTAACTTTGATCTCAATTCCACTATACATCACCTAGATAGGTTTGCACTTCTGCTCTTCTCATCCTAGCCTGGAAACCCTGGCGAGTGCTATCATATCATAATCTTTTTAATCCCTAGATTAGCCACAGAGCTGGGACCACAGAATCAACTTAGTAAAGGTTTGTAGAACAAGCAACTGAATGAGCAAAAAGATAAGAGAAAAGCTAGTGAGCGTGTTGGAATAGAATTTGTCAACAAATTCTAACAATACAGCTTCTGTGTTCTGGTGGTTTCTGAAGGAAGTCAATTCTTTTCTGACGAAAGGTGGGGCTAAAGTTGATATGGTGTAGTTTACATGAGTCTGTAGACAAAGCAGTTACTCCCAGCAGTGTGCCAGGGGGGAAGTAAGAAGAAGTCTGCAACAAACTTAATAAGCAAAGCTCAAATGGCAGATCATCAGTAAATAACAGAAGAAACAGCAACAGATAAATACATCGGGACAGGAGAGTTTGATTTAGAAGTGGGTCAGGAGATGGCAACTCTGTTAGAATACTTACTGATAGAACCTGTCCACTCTGCCCAGAGAGCCAGACCCAAGCACTTATAATAAACATCACTGAGGCTATGGATGGATCATTACAGCATGATTATTGTATAGCATCTTTTAAGGCAACTATGTAGACTTTCTACATATATGCATACAATGCAAATGTTTCACTCAGAGCCATCTTTTAGTTTTAATCAAGGGTTTCTTTTTTAATCTCTTTAAATTATGCACACCTTAAATTTTAAAATGCATATTTTTTGGTGAATTGAGGCTTTCCCCAGGATGAGTGTGGCTAGTTGGAATTTCACTGGCCTTAATGATATAATTTCTCTCTTGTATTCATCCATAATCTAAATTCTAGAGTCTTCAGCTTGAAGAGTTCTTGCCAGCAAATTTGTCATTCCTAATGAAATCATGAGCTATAAATGATGAAAATAAAATATCACAAGAGATGGTTTATGCAAAACCAACAAGCTCATAGTGACCTACAGTGAAGAGCTGCTCCCCCAGGGACCAAAGCTCTCCTTTTCTTTAGCAGCCAGCTTTGTCTATGTTAATAAACTGTGTTGTGCCAGATTCCTAGGCAAATCTGGACTGAGAACATAGAGCTTAGCTATTTGTCTTTGTTGTTGGATGCCATTAGGTTTTGTGAGAACAACACAGTAAAGTTTGTAAGAGCGCTGACTCATGAAACAGGACATTGCATACAAGAGTGTGATTGGGTGCCAATCTGTCTGGGTTATAACCCAGGTACTCCACTTAAAAGCTGTGTGCTCTTGCATAAGATATTGGTGCTTCTGTTATGATCATAACCAATCCTCAAAACTTCATTGTGTAATGTGGCCATCCATTTATGATGTTTATGATTCACAAATTTGGACAAGGTGTAAGGGGAAGACATTGTCTCTGTGTCTCACTTCTGAACAATCAGCTGAAAAGTTTAGATCTGAGATCTGGATCTATCTCTCTATAATTCATTTAATGACAGCTGTTATCAGGCCTCTTCACTGACCCACTGGCATATCTTCTCCCTCTGTGACCTAGATCCCTGACAACATGGTAGTCATTACAGGGCTGAATGTCCTGAAAGAAAAGAATAGAGAAGCTATATGCTTTCTATATACTAGCAGAAAATTCACAAAATTATCTCTACCATATGCGACTAGCTGGATAAACCACAAATTGAACAGTCATGGGAGGAGTAAGTAGAATTCACCTGTATATGGAATGACAAGTTCTATGTTTTGATTTTTTGCATTTGTTTTTTGTTTGTTTGGTTTGGTTTGGTTTTTAGTTTATTAAGACATGGTTTCTCTGTGTAACAGCTGTCCTGGAACTCACTTTATAGATCAAGCTGGCCTCAAAGTCACAGATATTTTTCTGCCTCTTCCTCTCCAGGGCTGGGATTAAGGGCATACTCCAGTACCAGCAATGACAAGATTTTTAAAAAAAAACATGTTTGACTAGAAATAATTTGTGGCCATTTTCCAAAACTACAAATTTCCCCATCTCATATACCTTTGCTTTGACTTTACTCACCTGTAAAGTGAGAACAATAATGTCTCAGATACTTTCTCAGAGTAAAGATTCAGGACACACGTCCTTGTGAGGATACCTACATCACTCCTGAGAGTCAGCTGCTTCACTATTACTAATTCTCAGTATCCAATTTCTTGCTTTCCTTGTTTTTAATTTATTCTTCCCTCATACTATACGTCCTGATGTCACCCCCCTCTTCCTCCCCTCCTCCCAGTTGCCCTCTTCCCCAGATCCACTCCTTCTCTGCCTTCAAAGAAAGAGCAGGCCTCTGAGGGGTATAAACCAAACACAGCATAGCAAGATGCAATAAGACTAGGCACAAATTCTCATATCAAGGCTGGACAAGGCAACTCAGTAGGAGGAAAAGGATCCCAAGAGCAGAAAAAAAGAGTCAGAAATACCTCCACTCCCACAAAACCCCAGAAAACCACCAAGCTTCCAGTCACAACGTACATGCAGAGGACCTAGCACAGAGTCATACAGGGTCCATGTTTGTAGCTTCAGCCTCTGTGAGCCCCGAGCCCTGATTCTGTGATTGATTCTGTGGGCTGTGTGCTTCTGGTACTTTTCCTCGACCCCTGACTCCTATAACCCTTCCTCTCCCTCTTCTGCTGGGTTCCCTAAGCTCTCTCTAATGTTTGGCTGTGAGTTTCTGCATCTTCACCCATCAGTAGCCGATGAAGCTTCTCTGATGAAGATTGCGCTAGGCATTGATCTATGAGTATAACATAGTATCATGAGGAATCATTTCATTGACTTTTTTTCCAGGCACGTTTGGTTGTCCTAGGACTTGTAGGCTATCCAGCCTCCAGTTCATGGCCATTCAGGTAGTGTCCAGCATGGACTTCCTCTCATAGCATGGGTTTCAAATTAGATCATTTACTGGATGGCAACTCCCGCATGTTCTGAGCTACCATTGCCTCAGCACATCTTGCAGGCAAGACAGATTGTAAGTGGAAGGTTTGTTGGCTGCATATCAGTGTCCCAGTCCCACCACGGATAGCCTTGCCTGGTTACAGAAAATGGCCAGGTCAGGCGCCATATCCCACGTTCCTAGAGTCTTCACTAGGGTCATCCTCATAGCTTTCAGGGAGTTTCCACTGCACTAGGTTTCCACACATCACCCCACAAATACCCACCAATTCCTCTCCCCATGCTCTCTACCTTATTCTACCCTCCCTACACCTGATCCCTTCTAATCCCATCCTCACTCACCCCCAACCCACCTGCACAATCTACTCGGTTTCCCCTTCCCAGAGAGAGCCTTGTGTTTCCCCCCTTAAGCACTCCTTATTAACCAACCTCTCTGGGTTTGTGGATTGTGAAGTGGTTATCCTTCACTTAACAGCTAATATCCAGTTATAAGTAATACACAAAAACATGTTTGTCTTTCTGCATCTGTGTTACCTCACTAAGAATAATATTTTTCCAGTTTCATTCAGTAACCTGCAAATTTCATTGTTATTTTTTAAAAGCTGAGTAGCACCATAAATATGCCACAGTTTTATGATAATTGGGGGAATCTAGGTTGTTTACAGTTTCTGGCTATTATTAATAAAGCCTCTATGAACATTGTTGAGCAGATGTCCTTGTGGTAAGTTGAAGTGTCGTTTGGGCATATGCCCAAGAATGGTATAGCTAAGTTTGAAGTGTATTGAGTCCCAATTTTATGAGGAACCACCATATTGATTTCCAAAGTGGCTGAACAGGTTTACACTCACACCAGCAACAGAGGAGTCCCCATTGCTCCACATCCTCACCAGCATGCGCTGTCACTTGTGTTATTGATTTTAGCCATTCTGACAGGTGTAACATGGAATCTCAACATAGTTTTGTTTTGCATTTCCCTGATGGCTAAGGATGTTAAACATTTCTTTCAGTGTTTTTTATACATTTGACATTTTTTATAGAGAAGTTTATGTTAAGAACCCATACACCATTTTTGAATTAGAACATTTGGTTTGTTGATTTCTAGTTTCTTTAGCTCCTTATGTCTTTTGGATATTAGCTAATGTTTTGTCTTACTGAGGGTGTCATTTGCCTTGTAAAAAAACTTTAGTTTCTTGAGGTCCAATTTAACGTCAATCTTAGTGCCTGTGCCTGGTGGCCTGTTTGGGAAGTTGTCTTCTGTGCCAATACATTCAAGGCTTGTCCCCACTTTCTCTTCTATCGGGTTCAGTGTATCTGGCTTTATGTTGAGGTCTTTGATCTGCCCGGACTTGTGTTTTGTGTAGGGTGGTAAATATTGATCTATTCTTCTACATGCAGAGCTTCAGTTAGACTAACAGCATTTGTGGAAAATGCTTTCTTTATCCATTGTGTTTGTCTGGCTTCTTTTTCAAAAATCAGGTCTCCATGGAGGTATGAATTTACTTCTGAGTCTTTGATTTGATTGCATTGAACAGCCTGTCTGTTTGCATGCCAATACAAATGCCATTTCTATTACTGTAGCTCTGTAATACAACTTTAAGTAAGGGATGGTGATACCTCCAGAGGTTCTTGTTTTTTTTGTAAAGGATTATTTTAGCTCTCCTGGCTTTTTGATTTTTCCATATGAAGTTGAGTATTGTCCTTTCAAGGTCTGTAAAGAACTAAGTTGGAATTTTGATGGGAATTGAACTGAATCTGTAGACTGCTTTTGGTGGGATGGCCTTTTTGACCATGTTAATCCTACTGAATCATGAACCTGGGAGATTTTTCATCTTCTGATATTTTCTTCAATTCCTTTCTTCAGAGACTTGAAGTTTTGTCATGTAGGTCTTTCACTTGCTTTGTTAGAGTTTCACCAGGGTATTTTATATTATTTGGGACAATTGTGAAGGATAGTTTTTCCCTGGTTTCTTTTTTAATCTATCGTCTGTATCTAGAAGAGCAACCGATTTTTTTGAATTAATTTTGTATTCAGCCACTTTGCTAAAGGTATTTATCAGCTGTAGGAGTTCCCTAGTAGAGATTTCTGGTTGCTGATGTATAGTATCATATCATCTACAAATA